>NC_061109.1:22142767-22245267 GCF_015104395.2 Macrobrachium nipponense | reverse complement strand
ATTAACTTTTCGCCCTTACACACACACACCCACACACAATACCAATCACAATATTAAAATGAAATCAGCGCATTAAATATACGTATATCTAATATGCGTGTTTTAAGTCAGACGGTGAACCATTACAATAGCTTTTATTTATCTTTTATTTCTTTTAAGAAAAAACGTTAGACCAAAATCTAATATAAAAAAATCATTATAACACTTGGCCTTATCTACATTACAGAATGGAGAGAGAGGAGGAGAGAGAGAGGAGAGAGGAGGGAAAGAGAGGACAGAGAGAAGAAGAGAGAGAATTTTAAAAATATATGTAGCATACTTCAACCAGAATTCTCGTTTTAAAGTTCAACAGGCAATTTAGATAAAAAAAAAAAAAAAAAAAGACTTTCTTCACTTTCACTTATCAAACTTTCTTCAACGTGGGCCTCCCCTCTAATATTAACAAGTTATCGTCCTTTCTCTCACAATATGGACCCTTTCATTCCTTCTCTTTCCCATTATGGCTGGAGAGAGAGAGAGAGAGAGAGAGAGAGAGAGAGAGAGAGAGAGAGAGAGAAGCCTTAAATTCTCTGCAGGTCTGTAAGTCTTGAGTCCTTCATTCGTTGGTCAAACGATCCCTCTGAGCCTTTCATTTATCTCTCTTTTACCTTTCCCCTATTCCTCCATTTACTGCCTTCATTAAGTCCATTAACCCATTCTTGACATTTCTTTTGTCCGGTGGAACCCAGGTCAACTTGGGTCGACTTCCTCAAGTGCCCACGCACTAAAACTAAAGTTTTTTTTTTTTTTTCTCCGGAGTATGAGATTTTGAATGGATTTCAACGCTTGGTGATGGAGGGTCTCTCTTGAAAATATTATTGCTAAGATGTTTTCAAAAATGAATATAATGATCTATAATGCTTCCATATATTCCAAGACACGGTTGTAAGCAAGACAAAGCAACGATTATATCCGAAAACTATTAATTATGATGGAATTCAGAATTTCAAGATACTGAGAAAATATTTCAGATATAAAAATGAAATTTAGTTGCCTAAATATATGAACTGTTTCAAATTTTATAATATATATATATATATATATATATATATATAAAATAATATATATATATATATATATATATATATATATATACATATATATATATATATATATATATATATATATATATATATGTATATATATATATTATATGTTTGTATAATATATAAAACATTGTGAATTATGAGACATTGCCGACTATGCCAGTAAATTACAGTATTTAAGGAAGGGGGGGGTGGGGGCAGAGAACGTGCCATTCAATGAAGGGGGGGGGGGGCGATAATAAGAAGAGGTTGGAAATCACTGCATTATGGAAAGACGACTTCTACGGATTGGGAAATCTGGTCTGTGATTAGAATGAAGACATTTATTTATTTTTTCTTTTTTAATAACTGGTTTCTTCTTTTTGTATTTCCCATTACCTTCTTAACTTCTTTTAAATGAACGACATAATATTCTTTGGAAGCTTGACTTCAAAGTCATTGGCCCCCTGTGGTGGGCTTGTTCAATACGAATAAGGATCATCTTCTAAATAATAATAATAATAATAATAATAATAATAATAATAATAATAATAATAATGGAAGTTACTAACAGGTATCATCAGTGAAAGGCTATACAAACTACCTGAGGAGAACCAAACACCATCCCCCACCAACAGAAAGGCTGCAGAAGGAAGTGTAGGGGCACAAAAGACCAGCTCCTGATAGACAAAATGGTAATGAAGAACAGTAGGAGAAGGAAAACCAACCTAAGCATGGCATGGATAGACTATAAGAAAGCCTTCGACATGATACCACACACATGGCTAATAGAATGCCTGAAAATATATGGGGCAGAGGAAAACACCATCAGCTTCCTCAAAAATACAATGCGCAACTGGAATACAATACTTACAAGCTCTGGAATAAGACTAGCAGAGGTTAATATCAGGAGAGGGATCTTCCAGGGCGACTCTGTTCCCACTACTCATCGTAGTAGCCATAAACCCATGAACAAAAGTACTACAGAAGATGGATGCCGGGTACCAACTCAAGAAAAGAGGCAACAGAATCAACCATCTGATGTTCATGGACGACATCAAGCTGTATGGTAAGAGCATCAAGGAAATAGATACCCTAATCCAGACTGTAAGGATTGTATCTGGGGACATCAGGATGGAGTTTGGAATAGAAAAATGCGCCTTAGTCAACATACAAAAAGGCAAAGTAACGAGAACTGAAGGGATAAAGCTACCAGATGGGAGCAACATCAAACACATAGATGAGACAGGATACAAATACCTGGGAATAATGGAAGGAGGAGGAGGATATAAAACAAACAAAGCCAAGAGAATGGAACACCCGATCAGGGAAAGAATATATTGCAGAGACTCAAGGCGATACTCAAGTCAAAACTCAACGCCAGAAATATGATAAAAGCCATAAACACATGGGCAGTGCCAGTAATCAGATACAGCGCAGGAATAGTGGAATGGACGAAGGCAGAACTCCGCACCAGAGATCAGGCAAACCAGGAAACATATGACAATACACAAAGCACTACACCCAAGAGCAAATACGGACAGACTATACATAACACGAAAGGAAGGAGGGAGAGAAACTACTAAGTATTAAGAGGACTGCGTCAACATCGAAAACAGAGCACTGGGGCAATATCTGAAAACCAGTGAAGATGAGTGGCTCAAGAGTGCATGGGAAGAAGGACTAATAAAAGTAGACGAAGACCCAGAAATATACAGAGACAGGAGAAAGACAGACAGAACAGAGGACTGGCACAACAAACCAATGCACGGACAATACATGAGACAGACTAAAGAACTACGCCAGCGATGACAATTGGCAATGGCTACAGAGGGGAGAGCTAAAGAAGGAAACTGAAGGAATGATAACAGCGGCACAAGATTAGGCCCTAAGAACCAGATATGTTCAAAGAACGATAGACGGAAATAACATCTCTCCCATATGTAGGAAGTGCATTACGAAAAATGAAACCATAAACCACATAGCAAGTGAATGCCCGGCACTTGCACAGAACCAGTACAAAAGTACAAAAAGAGGCATGATTCAGTGGCAAAAGCCCTCCACTGGAGCCTGTGCAAGAAACATCAGCTACCTTGCAGTAATAAGTGGTACGAGCACCAACCTGAAGGAGTGATAGAAAACGATCAGGCAAAGATCCTCTGGGACTATGGTATCAGAACGGATAGGGTGATACGTGGCAAACAGACCAGACGTGACGTTGATTGACAAAGTCAAGAAGAAAGTATCACTCATTGATGTCGCAATACCATGGGGCACCAGAGTTGAAGAGAAAGAAGAGGGAAAAAATGGATAAGTACAAGATCTGAAAATAGAAATAAGAAGGATATGGGATATGCCAGTGGAAATTGTACCCATAATCATAGGAGGACTAGGCACGATCCCAAGATCCTTGAAAAGGAATCTAGAAAAACTAAAGGCTGAAGTAGCTCCAGGACTAATGCAGAAGAGTGTGATCCTAGAAACGGCACACAGTAAGAAAAAGTGATGGACTCCTAAGGAGGCAGGATGCAAACCCGGAACCCCACACTATAAATACCACCTACGACATCTACAACCCAGTCGAATTGGAGGACTGTGATAGAGCAAAAAAAAAAAAAAAAAACTATAAATACAACCCAGTCGAATTGGAGGACTGTGATAGAGCAAAAAAAAAAAAAACTAATAATAATAATAATAATATGAGGCGCCGTGGCAGAGTGGGTTAGGTCGTCAATGGACTGGTTAAGCAACACTGGGGCTGGTCAGTCGTTGGATGGGTGACTGCTCTCCTCGCGTTGATTCCTTGAGAAGGATCTTTATCATAATTTCCTCACGTCTACTCAGCTGTAACTGAGTACCTATGCCTGATGGGGTAGGGTCAGCTATGGGTTAAATAGCAAAACTCAGCAATGATGTTAAGAAATGAAGGAATAAACGACAACGACGTAAATGGAACCTCTGGCAACAGAGGAGCTTCGTCCGGCAGCCAGGTATTCAACCTAATAGAAGGGGAAGACGGTCAGGTACTTGGAGGTCGTCATCCAGCAACTGACCACCACAACGACAGTAACCAACAGCCTGAGATTGGAGCTACAGAAGCAAACCAAAGGAAGAAATGGTCAAGAGAAGAAAATAAGGAAATATGGAGATGCTACATCAGAAGCAACCCGACGGAGAGGATAAAGAATGGAATGAGAGGGATAACACCCCCCAAAATAGAGCAGAGGCTGGCAGACCAAGTAAGGGACATAAAGAAAAAGAACTGGCTCTCCCCAACAGAAGAAGAAGAACTGGAAAGGGAAATGTCACACGACAACGAATTACACGAAGACGAACTGAGAGACGATGCCACAGAAGAAAGAAACAAGTGAGGTCAATGAAATAATGGGCATAATACACACCACCAGTATCACAGAAACAAATAACTTGGCATATGCAGGAGCAAAATTAGTAGCAGAACTGATGGGGATTCGAACACCAACACCACCAGCACAACCAACCCAACAGAAACCAAAACAGCAACCTCCTTGGAAAAGGCACCTGGAAAAGCAAATCATGGTGATGAGATCTGACTTGAGTAAACTGAAAGAGATGGCAGAAAAAAGGCTAAGAAGCAAGAAAACAAGGGAGGAACTCAACGAGAAATACAAAGTACAAGAGAGGGGACTAAACAACTAAACAACACAATAGAAGATGTAAAACAGAGGCTTCAGGCCAAAGCACATAAGATACAACAGTACATGAACAGGAATAAGGGATACCAACAGAACAAACTATTCGGAACCAACCAGAAAAGACTATACAGCCAACTAAGAGGGGAAGACAACCACCAGGAAATTCCTGAAGCCGAACCAAGTAAGAGACAACCACTAGGAAATTCCTGAAGCCGAACCAAGTAAGAGACTCTGGGAAAACATATGGAGCAATGCGGTATCACACAACAAACATGCAACATGGCTCCAGGAAGTCAAGGAAGAAGAAACAGGGAGAATAAAACAAAGATTCACAGAGATCACGACAGACACAGTCAGACACCAACTAAAGAAAATGCCAAACCGGAAAGCCCAAGGTCCCGATGAAGTCCATGGATACTGGCTCAAAAACTTCAAGGCCCTACACCCACGAATAGCAGAACAACTCCAGCATTGTATCTCAAATCACCATGCACCCAAATGGATGACCACAGGAAGAACATCCTTAGTACAAAAAGACAAGAGTAAGGGAAATATAGCCAGTAACTACAGGACTATCACCTGCCTACAAATAATGTGGAAGTTACTAACAGGTATCATCAGTGAAAGGCTACGCAATTACCTAGATGAGACAAACACAATCCCCCACAAACAGAAAGGCTGCAGAAGGAAGTGTAGGGGCACAAAAGACCAGCTCCTGATAGACAAAATGGTAATGAAGAACAGCAGGAGAAGGAAAACCAACCTAAGCATGGCATGAATAGACTATAAGAAAGCCTTCGACATGATACCACACACATGGCTAATAGAATGCCTGAAAATATATGGGGCAGAGGAAAACACCATCAGCTTCCTCAAAAATACAATGCGCAACTGGAATACAATACTTACAAGCTCTGGAATAAGACTAGACAAGGTTAAATATCAGGAGAGGGATCTTCCAGGGCAACTCACTGTCACTACTCTTCGTAGTAGCCATAAACCCCATGACAAAAGTACTACAGAAGATGGATGCCGGGTACCAACTCAAGAAAAGAGGCAACAGAATCAACCATCTGATGTTCATGGACGACATCAAGCTGTATGGTAAGAGCATCAAGGAAATAGATACCCTAATCCAGACTGTAAGGATTGTATCTGGGGACATCAGGATGGAGTTTGGAATAGAAAAATGCGCCTTAGTCAACATACAAAAAGGCAAAGTAACGAGAACTGAAGGGATAAAGCTACCAGATGGGAGCAACATCAATCACATAGATGAGACAGGATACAAATACCTGGGAATAATGGAAAGAGGGGATATAAAACACCAAGAGATGAAGGACACGATCAGGAAAGAATATATGCAGAGACTCAAGGCGATACTCAAGTCAAAACTCAACGCCAGAAATATGATAAAAGCCATAAACACATGGGCAGTGCCAGTAATCAGATACAGCGCAGGAATAGTGGAATGGACGAAGGCAGAACTCCGCACCATAGATCAGAAAACCAGGAAACATATGACAATACACAAAGCACTACACCCAAGAGCAAATACGGACAGACTATACATAACACGAAAGGAAGGAGGGAGAGGACTACTAAGTATAGAGGACTGCGTCAACATCGAACAGAGCACTGGGGCAATATCTGAAAACCAGTGAAGACGAGTGGCTAAAGAGGTGCATGGGAAGAAGGACTAATAAAAGTAGACGAAGACCCAGAAATATACAGAGACAGGAGAATGACAGACAGAACAGAGGACTGGCACAACAAACAAATGCACGGACAATACATGAGAGAGACTAAAGAACTAGCCACTGATGACACATGGCAATGGCTAAAGAGGGGAGAGCTAAAGAAGGAAACTGAAGGAATGATAACAGCGGCACAAGATTAGGCCCTAAGAACCAGATATGTTCAAAGAACGATAGACGGAAATAACATCTCTCCCATATGTAGGAAGTGCAATACGAAAAATGAAACCATAAACCACATAGCAAGCAAATGCCCGGCACTTGCACAGAACCAGTACAAAAAGAGGCATGATTCAGTGGCAAAAGCCCTCCACTGGAGCCTGTGCAAGAAACAGCTACCTTGCAGTAATAAGTGGTACGAGCACCAACCTGAGGGAGTGATAGAAAACGATCAGGCAAAGATCCTCTGGGACTATGGTATCAGAACGGATAGGGTGATACGTGCAAATAGACCAGACGTGACGTTGATTGACAAAGTCAAGAAGAAAGTATCACTCATTGATGTCGCAATACCATGGGGCACCAGAGTTGAAGAGAAAGAGAGGGAAAAAATGGATAAGTATCAAGATCTGAAAATAGAAATAAGAAGGATATGGGGTATGCCAGTGGAAATTGTACCCATAATCATAGGAGCACTAGGCACGATCCCAAGATCCCTGAAAAGGAATCTAGAAAAACTAGACGCTGAAGTAGCTCCAGGACTCATGCAGAAGAGTGTGATCACAGAAACGGTGCACATAGTAAGAAAAGTGATGGACTCCTAAGGAGGCAGGATGCATCCCGGAACCCAACACTATAAATACCACCCAGTCGAATTGGAGGACTGTGATAGAGCAAAAAAAAAGAAAAAAAAATAATAATGGTATTGCGACGTATCACTCACTGATTTAGCAATACCATGGAACACCAGAGTAGAAGAGAAAGAGAGAGAAAAGATTTTTAAGTATCAAGACCTGAAAATAGAAAAAAAGATAAGGAATAAGCCAGTGGATATTGTACCCATACACTGGGCACGATCACAAGATCCCTGAAAAGGAACTTGGAAAAACTAGATACCGAAGTAGCTCTAGGACTCATGCAGAAGAGTGTGCTCCTGAACACAGCACACATAGTGAGAAAAGTGATGGACCCCTAAGGAGGTAGGATGCAACCCGGAACCCCACACTATAAAAACCACCCAGTCGAATAAAAATCAATAAATAATTTCCATAAAATAAATGTGTGTTTCTGTGAAGAACTTTGTATATATATATATAATATATATATATATATATATATATATATATATAAATATATATAATATATTCAAACATTTAGGCAGTCAATATCTTCCGCCTCGTTACAGAGACAATATCAGATCCCACCATAAACACCAAATCACAAGAATAAGCCACATGAAGAGAGAGAGAGAGAGAGAGAGAGAGAGAGAGAGAGAATGACGAAGAGCAGTATCACCTGGAAAGGGAGGAACGAGGGACGATTAGAACCAGGCCGTTTATACAAGGAGGAAAAGAACTGCAGAACAAGTTTGTTAAGAGGGGAAACAACGGTAAGGTTATAGAATACTTGCTATCGTATAAGCTTCCCTGGCATTTCGGGTAGAAGAAGCGCTTAAAAAAAAAAAAAAAAAAAAAAATAGGTCCTTAATATTCGAAAAAAAAAAAATTAAATTGGATTAAAGTGGGTTGCGCAAGAACTGTCGAGGATGTAGATGTGTTACTTAACCGACGATAGTGTGTGTTACAAAAGCGGCTTTGAATACAACTGAATATAGACTTTAGGCCAAAGGCCAAGCGCTTTGACCTAAGAGGTCATTCAGCGATGAAACTAACAGTAAGAATGTCTGAAAGGTGTAACAGGCGGAAAACCTCAAGGCAGTTGCCCAAGGAAGCACTTGTTAGGGGAGGGTTGAGGAAGAAAGAGAATATGAACGGAGGTACAGTCATAGGAATGAAAGAGGTTGCAGCCAGGGGCCGAAGCGACGCTGCAAAGAACCTGAAGTAATGTCTACAGTGCACCGCAGTTTTGCAGCTGTAGATGAATAAGTCTCCAGCCCTGAATTTGAAGGAGGATTGATTAAATGCTAATTTCTTTTATAAAAGCAAACACAGAAACAATGAAAAGTAAGGACATAATCGTAGGAATTTATGAATAACCCCTTCGATAAGCTTACTTAACGAGAGAGAGAGAGAGAGAGAGAGAGAGAGAGAGAGAGAGAGAGAGAGAGAAACGAATCCCCCTCTAAGCAACCCTCCAGTGTACTACATGTGTGTTCAGCGTGAATAATATAATGGTATTTACATAGCTGAAAAACTTCAATATTATTCAGTTTCATTTTCAGCCGTAAATTAATTAAAATCCAGTTTCTTCAAACGGCTCTCTTTCCCCGTAAAGCCTTCCTCTACTTCTCCCAACCCCCATCCCCCACCTCTCTCTCTCTCTCTCTCTCTCTCTCTCTTGACATTCAAGCAGACCTTTAATTAGAAATTCCACGTCTCTAATTGCAAGAATGTATTTAACGAGGCATTATGTACGTACACCCATGTTTAGGCGAGTTAAACTGCGTACTCGTTTACCTACTGAAATACAAACTTAGGTAATTATTACGTACGCATGCGCAGAAACACGAAAGCAAACATAAAAGAAAACAAGTAAAACATTCGCCCAAGTTTCTTCGGTGCAATAAAGTTTTCTGTACAACGCATAATGCTATATGAAACTCTCAGCCACGGCCCCATGGTGGACTATATTGTTGGCACCTATATCGTTGCCAGACGCACGGTCAAGACTAACTTTAATCTTGAATCAAATAAAAACTACTGAGGCTAGAGTGCTGCAATTTGGTATGTTTGATGACTGGAAAGTGGATGAACAAAGTACCAATTTGAAGCCCTGTGGCTTCAGTAGCTTTTGAGAGCTGAGGGCGGACAGAAAAATTGAGGACGGACAGACCAAACCGGCAGATAGTACTTCTCAGCTCTCAAACTCAAAGAAAGCTTTCTAATATATATATATATATATATATATATATATATATATATATATATATATATATATATATGTGTGTGTGTGTGTGTGTGTGTGTGGGCGTGGCGTGTGTGTGTGTGTGTGTATGTATAACTGAATCACGAAAGTTAGGAACGTGATAAATCCATAAATAAAGATATATGCGTCGTTTATTTCCTTCGTGGCATATATATATAATATAATATATATATTATTATATAATATATATATATAATATATATAATATATTTATATATGTATATTTACGAAGAAATGGTTAACTGATGATGTTCCTATTACCTCGAGCTCTGTCCATCAGGTCACCAATGTTGCCATCTTCGCTTCATGGGATTAAAATCTGCCTCTTGGGGAAAATGCGACCCAGAGTTCTTTCAACGGCAGAGTATGGTAGATAACCTCAACAACTATTGCAAGCAACCTAGCACATCTCACCGAGCTGGATAAAAATGAGAGAGAGAGAGACCATCCATATACTCCATCCTTATACATGGGTGTATATGAATATATTCATGTAGGTATGTATGCATGTATGCATTATATACATATATATAATTCAGCAAAATACAAATTGTTACTGGAAACTCAGATCTCTGAATAATTTGGGTTACCTTCATCAGAAATGCGGAAAATGAGAGCATGATGATGAGGCCACAAGTCAGTGAGAGAGAGAGAGAGAGAGAGAGAGAGAGAGAGAGAGAGAGAGAGAGAGATTCATAAAGTGGCAGTGGTGTTACCGAGTGGAAACGTGGATGCGTCATATTTCCCACCGCGGATTCTATATAAGACGAAGACGCAACATTTCTTCTCGAGAAGACCCTGGTCAGGAGGCTATCAGATCAGGCTGCCTGCCAAAAGGTTCCAAGAGAACATTTGTAAGCAAAGACACACTCGTCCACATATCATCATTGTTAAGAATGTGTTGGGGCACGAGACGCGAGTTGGAACCCGGGGCTGCTGCTGTCTTTCCTACCCTCCCGATCCCCTACCAGTCCCACGCCTACCAGGGCGGCCAAACAGCTTTGCAGGAGGGTGGATGTTTCCCCTTACCTTACAGACCTTACAGTTCGTTCGGGTTGCCCCAGGTCCCTCAGTGTGAGGCACCTCTAATGTCTACCAGAGAGTTGCTAGTACATCTTCCGGTATATTTTGCATCTTCCAATCTTGGATGGTCTGAGATGCAGTTTAGATATTTGTCGAGCTTATTCTTAAACACATCTACGCTCACTCCTGATATATTCCTCAGATGAGCTGGCAACGCATTGAATAGACGCTGCATTATCGATGCTGGTGCGTAGTGGATTAATGTCCTGTGTGCTTTCCTTATTTTTCCTGGTATAGTTTTGGGCACTATTAATCTACCTCTGCTTGCTCTTTCTGATATTTTTAGTTCCATGATGTTTTCTGCTATTCCTTCTATCTGTTTCCATGCCTGAATTATCATGTAGCGTTCTCTTCTCCTTTCTAGACTATATAATTTTAAGGATTGTAGTCTTTCCCAGTAGTCAAGGTCCTTAACTTCTTCTATTCTAGCTGTAAAGGACCATTGTAACACTCTCATATTTGCTGCAATATCCTTTTGATAGTGTGGGTACCATATCATATGCAATATTCAAGTGGACTACGAACATATGTTTTATAAAGCATAATCATGTGTTCAGCTTTTCTTGTTTTGAAGTGCCGTAACAACATTCCCATTTTTGCTTTACATTTTGCCAATAGAATTGCTATTTGATCATTGCATAACATGTTCCTATTCATCATCACACCAAGGTCTTTAACTGCTTCCTTATTTGTGATTGTCTCATTATTAGGTTCCCTATATGCATATAGCTTTCTTTCTCTGTCTCCATAATTTATTGATTCAAATTTATCAGAGTTAAATACCATCCTATTTACCTCTGCCCAATCATATACTTTGTTAAGGTCTCTTTTTAGAGCGTTCCTATCTTCATCACAAGTAATTTCTCTACTTATTCTTGTGTCATCAGCGAAACTACGCACTACTGAATCCTTAACATTACTGTCTATGTCTTCAATCATAATAACAAACAGTATTGCAGCTAACACCGTACCTTGTGGCACACCGGATATTACTTGGCTTCATCCGATTTCTCATCGTTTGCAATAACTATCTGTTTTCTGTTGTGTAAAAAATTCTTTTAACCATCTTCCTACTTTATCCACGATATTGTGTTTTCTAATTTTCTTCGCTAATATATTATGGTCTACTTTGTCAAAAGCTTTTGCAAAGTCTAGATAAACCACATCTGTTTCATTTCCGCTTTTCATATTTTTGAATATGTTCTCACGGTGGACTAACAATTGGGTTTGAGTACTTTTTCCGGGTACGAACAAACCATGTTGTCCTATATTAAACAAACAAATTATTTTTTATCAAATGTTTCATAATATTTTTCTTCATTACCCTTTCATACACTTTCATAATATGTGATGTTAGACTCACAGGCCTATAATTACTGCCTAGTCTTGATCTACTTTTGAAAGTAGGGGTAATATATGCTAATTTGTGCTCATCATAAATCTTGCCTGTATCTACACTTTGTCTTAATAATATTGCAAGTGGCTTTGCGATAGAATGAACTACTTTCTTTAACAAAATAGCAGGAATTCCATCAGGCCCTGCTGCAGCTCCATTTTTAATTTCATTAATAGCCTGCACAATATCAGCTTCATTAATATCTATGTCAGCTAAATATTCACTATTTTCGTCCCTTACTTCTATATCATTATCTATTCTAGGGGTGAATTCTCTCTTATATCGTTCTGCCAATATGTTGCAAATTTCCTTTTTTTTCATTCTTTTTTTGAATGGCTAATCTCCCTTCAATTCTAGAGGGCCAATTTCCATTCTTCTTTTATTCATCTTTTTCGCGTATGAGTATAATAGTTTGGGGTTTTGCTTGATATTTATTAGGGTTTTTTCTTCCAAGTCCCGTTTTTCATTTTCTTTTGATTGTATAATCTTTTGTTCTGCATTTTCTATCTTACTTTTTAGTTCTATAACTTTCCATGCATTTTTTTTCTTTTGCAAAGACCTTTTTCCACTTTCTGATTTTCTGGAACAAGATCCTTCTGTCTCTTGGTATGCATGACTGATGTTTACATTTTCTTCTTCGGTATATATTTATCCACTATTTTCTCTAATATTTATATAATATCTCCGTATTTACCCTTATGTCATCATTTACGAAAATGTTATCCCAATCTTTGTTTAATTCTTCATTTATTTCTGACGATTTTATATTTTTTACTGTAGAAGTTGTATTTTCCATATCCTTCCCACTTTTTCATTTCTTGCTTATCTCTGTTTTCACTTGCTTTGGAATGGACTGTTAATTCTATGACATTATGGTCTGAAATACTCGCATCATAAACTATTATTTCTTTAACATAATTCATCTCGTTCACAAATACTAGGTCTAAAGTATTTTCCTTTCTTGTTGGCAGGTGATTTATTTGTTGAATGTTGTATTCTAGTAGCATATCTAATAGCTTTTCGAATTGCCTCTTAACTTCTGCACTACTATTACTCTCTTTTTTATATGTATAAGTACAACCACAATCTCCATCCGTTCTTTCCAGTCTACGAAGGAAAGTTGAAGTCTCCAGATAGGACAATAGTCCAGTCCTTGTGATTTCTACATATATCATCCAATTTTCTATTTAATCAAACTTCTTTAGATTTAGGAGGTCCTATATATTAACTATTTCATTAATTTTTCAGATTCACATTTTTCCTAAAAACCGATTATTAAGTCAAACTCTTTAGTATTAGGAGGTCTATATATACTATGTTCATTAATTTTTCAGATTCAAATTCTACCGCTATTAGTCACATTCTGAGTTACTATATTTCTCATATATTTTTTCCTGGTTTTTTGTCTTTCCCATATATTGCGGTTCCCCCTTGATTCCTATTTTTACTATCTGATCTATAAGTTTGGAACCCTTTTATTTGATCATCATTCCCAGTCTCTTGGGGAATACCAGGTTTCACTTATATTCATTATATCTATTTTCTTTTCAATTTGGGTTAGTTTTTTCTTCTAAGTACTCTATTTTTCTTTTTGAGTTACTCGTAACTAAACCCTGCGCATTCATCACTATGATGGTTTGCGTGTTTTCTCCTTCATTTAATATTGGTAGTAATAAGGATTTTCCCATGTCTCTTTCCTGTTCTGGTATGTTGTTCTTTTTTTCATTTCCAGAAATTCTGACATTAAAAAATCCAACTTTTCCATATTTTGATCTTCCTTCACCATAATTATTCATTTTGTGTCTGAATCTGCAATTTTCCTCCGTTCCTTTCTGCAATATCCTCTTGCATAATAAATACAGTTATTATCTCTTGAGTAGAATTTTGGAGCTGAATGCTTTGAAATTTTTTGCTGACATAAACCCTCTGCATATCTCGTTGATGGCTTGCTTTTTTCTTTTACCTGATATTCTTTAGTCCTCCTTCTTTATTTGTTTCTTTCTTATTTTTGGATTTTATTACTTGATTGATTATTTATTTGATTATGATTCATGGCTACAGGGTGCATATATTTACATTTTTTGTCGAACTTACATCCTTTTCCTTCTTTTAGGTTTTTGCGTATTTTTGGATGCAGATCTCTGCAATCATCCTCATAGCCATCTAGGTATGCACATTTACCATGTATTTCATACCCAGCTAGATAAATAGGTTTGGAGGAGGAGGGTGGATGTCTCCTCAACCCTCCTGATCCCCTACCTACCCCTCCCCCACCCGTGGCGGACAAACAGGTTTGGAGGAGGAGGGTGGATGTCTCCCTTACCCTCACGATCCCCTGCCCCACCCGTGGTGGACAAACAGGTTTGGAGGTGGAGGGTGGATGTCTCCCCTACCCTCCCGATCCCCTACCTACCCACCCCACCAGGGGCGGACAATCTAGTTAGCAGGGGTGGGTGGCCGTGTCATGTCTCCCCTACTGTCGATAAAAGCAAATTAAATAATAAGAAATACAGACAGAATGAGTCCGTGATTAGAAAAGATAAGTTAGATTAATAACTAATTAATAAATAAATTAATTAATCAACAAAGACAAAAATGCGAATGATTGGGATACAAGGAGATTTATTTGATAGGTAGCAATTCGTTGCATCTTCGCTTGAATTTTGAAAGTTCCAATTCTATGACATCCTCATGGAACCTGTTCCACAGTCCAGTGGTGTGAGGAAAAAAGGACCTCTGGAATTGTGAGGTTCGACATCGAGGCGCATTTACTGCGCATATTTGTATAATATGCAAACAAACTAACAAACGCAACTTAGAGATCCATCTTCCTCTCCCTGACGATTATTATTATTATTATTATTATTATTATTATTAGCACCAAAATGGAACCCATGACTGTCACATTTAAAGAATAACCCCAAAAAGTACCTTTGATATATCTGGGACCAGAGAGAGAGAGAGAGAGAGAGAGAGAGAGAGAGAGAGAGAGAGAGAGAGAGAGTCGTAAAACAACCCTAACGGGAGTCCACCAAGGATTGGGTGCCAAAGTTGTGCCAAGGTTTTTGAGAAATCGGCCAAAGGGGAAGGGGGAAAAGTCCCACTAAAACCAATCACCCTTCCGTTTCCGAAATTGATTTTATGATTAAACTGGCGTCACAGATTATGAGGTAAGGATCAGTACAAATCTAGGAGATTACAGCAGAGTAATTTACATCGCTTTCTAATGGTTACACAAATTACAGTAATGGATTACGAACTAAACTAATGATACTTTTCATTTCCTCCTATGCTCTTTTCATCTCTCGTCAAGAGAGATATTCGTGGTATTAGCACCCATCAGTCACAGAAAGGACCCATCATGAATTGGGCCGGCAATGAACTCGATTTGAATAAGAAAAAATATGAATAGGACCCGAAATAAAAATGACATTTAATTATTTCAGACGAGTTGCAAAGGCCATGGGGTATTTCAGTAGATAAAATGTCCAATGATACATCGCTTCATAGTACATTACAATACTGCCACTTTTAATTTAAACCTAACTTGATTTGTATACGCGTAAATTTAAAAATGAGTTTAATATTTACGATCTTCTGAAAATATTCAATCATTCTTCTAACTGTCATAATTGCAAATACTATTGCATGCTACAATCAGGCCTCCGATAATCCAGCGTTGAAAGATGGGTGTACATGGGGGTTGAGTGTGGGGGGGTGGGGGGGGATGGGAGCTGGCACCTTGATTGTTCACGGGGGAGGGATGTTCACCTCTCTCTCTCTCTCTCATCTTACACCTTTAGGTCTCTTACCAACTTAATTTGCATTTGCCTTTTTAACTTTAAAATGGGACGCCGCAAAGAACTGTTAAGTAATGCCTACAGTAAACTGCGTGAGGTACACTGACAGCACCAATCCCCTATGGAGGGATTTGTTAAAATTCTAGTTATTATGAATTGCTTCACACTAAAATGGTACCCGTAAAAAAAAATTCTTTCATTTACTGAAATCATTAATGAAGGATTCTGTGTAAGTCACAATAGGTTTTGGGATAAGCTGTAAACCCCTTTAAATAAAAATAAATGGACGGGAATTATATGAAAAGAGCCCATCATGGGATTTGATCTGCAACGGCTTCGCACTTTTGACTAAAATGATTGGACTGAAGAGGATCCTGTGCGTAAAGTTCTTTTTTTGCCGAGAGAGAGAGAGAGAGAGAGAGAGAGAGAGAGAGAGAGAGAGAGAGAGAGAGAGAGAGAGAGAGAGAGTCCGGATAATTAAGAAAGTTCCAGGTGGAGCCGTAGGTTTCCCTAGCATCCGTCAACATCATCTCCTACCGTCATCTGGGTCTCTTTCCCCAGTAGGCCTAACCCGTTGCCCTCCTACAAAGGACCGGAAGCTCCTACTAGTTCAGTCGTGATTACAATATATGTGTCCCCCTCAGCCTCTTCTTGGGACCTTGATTACTTTTCGAACAATTTGGAAGTTGGTGGGGTATCGAGTTGCAGCTTTTGAGAAAAATGGAATTATTGTGAAAATTTTTTTATTCATCTATTTATTAACTTATTGAATTATTATTATTATTATTATTATTATTATTATTATTATTATTATTATTTTGGTAAAACACCCTCTTTTGGGCAAATACTGTTAATGGAGAATGGCAGAATTGAACCAGTTGATTTCATATATAAGATCACCTTGCTTAATTCTGCCATTCTCTTAAACAGTATTATCATTATTATTATTATTATTATTATTATTATTATTATTATTATTATTACTGGTTTTACTGAAAATATTGGCTATTTCAGCAGCGTTTATTTTGTATAGAAGTTTCTCTATTCTTCTTATTACTGAGAAACTTCTGCACCAAAATAAACGCAGCTGAATTAGCCATTATTTTCAATAAAACTTGTGTTAATGAAGGTCCTCTTCCAGCATATATTATTATTATTATTATTTTTTTTTATTTTTTTTTTTTTGATTTTTTTTTTTTTTGCTATCACAGTCCTCCAATTCGACTGGGTGGTATTTATAGTGTGGGGTCCGGGTTGCATCCTGCCTCCTTAGGAGTCCATCACTTTTCTTACTATGTGTGCCGTTTCTAGGATCACACTTTTCTGCATGAGTCCTGGAGCTACTTCAGCGTCTAGTTTTCCTAGATTCCTTTTCAGGGATCTTGGGATCGTGCCTAGTGCTCCTATG
The DNA here is from genome assembly GCF_015104395.2 of Macrobrachium nipponense. Classification (NCBI taxonomy): domain Eukaryota; kingdom Metazoa; phylum Arthropoda; class Malacostraca; order Decapoda; family Palaemonidae; genus Macrobrachium; species Macrobrachium nipponense. The sequence continues at coordinate 22,228,040 of NC_061109.1, read as the reverse complement.
ATAATGGATACGATTTCCACTGGCATATCCATATCCTTCTTATTTCTATTTTCAGATCTTGATACTATCCATTTTTTCCCTCTCTTTCTCTTCAACTCTGGTGTCCCATGGTATTGCGACATCAATGAGTGATACTTTCGCCGTGGAGGAGTGGGTTAGGTCGTCAATGGACTTAAGTCAAGTTAAGCAACATTGGGGCTGGTCAGTCGTTGGATGGGTGACCGCTCTCCTCGGCTTTGATTCCTTGGGAAAGGATCTTTATCATAATTTTCTCAGTCTACTCAGCTGTAAATGAGTACCTATCCCTAATGGGGTAGGGTCCAGCTATGGGTTAAATAGCAAAACTCAGCAATGATGGAAAGAAATGAAGGAATAAACGACAACGACGTAAATGGAACATCTGGCAACAGAGGAGCTTCGTCCGGCAACCAGGTATTCAACCCAATTGAAGGGGAAGACGGTCAGGTACTTGGAGGTCGTCATCCAGCAACTGATCACCACAACGACAGTAATCAAACAGCCTGAGGTTGGATTATTATTATTATTATATTATTATTATTATTATTATTATTATTATCATTATTATTATTATTATTATTATTCAGTAGATGAACCCTATTCATATGGAACAAGCCCACCACACGGGACACTTGACTTGAAATTCAAGCTACCAAAGCAAAATCATTATAAGGAGTTACAGAATGTAACGGGAAATACAGTAAAAAGAGATCAATGATTGGGAAAGGAAAAATAACTAAACACTTTGATAAACAAAGACCAAAAATGCATGTAAATCATAAAATAAAAGAACCTCTTCTTCGGTTGAACTTTTGGAGGTATGAGCAAAATTTCAGCCAACACAGAAACCCATTCGATAAGCATCCATATTGTATATAGTGAACCACAGGGTAAAAAAAACAAGACATGATCTGACCTCCAGCTTATTCAGGGCGCACGCAAAAATCTACGGTCAAATAGAGCGTTGTTTCAACAACGAAAAAAAACCCACTTTTTTTCTGTATGGTTTAACATACACATTAATTTTTTTTAAATTTTCATTCTAATAAATAAATGATAAATATCCTCTCCTAAAATTCCCGTATCTTGAACTCAACGTGAAACACCTTTTTCAGACCTTTTAAGTCTTTTCCTTAGGGCTTTCCTACACTCTAACAAGAAAACAACAGCAACAAAGTAGTTTGTTGGCTTACTCCCCGAGTAAGCGAAAATAATATTAAAAAGAAGAATAACATGGAACAGATATATCCTGAAGGACGAACAAACATAGGAACACATTCACTATCTTTCATCACTGTACAGTGATGTGAAACTGTATAGATTTACAGGAAATAAATGTGAAAAGATATGCAAAATTACTATAATTAAAAAGTAATATATAACAGTTTACTTTTCAAGAATTAATCGTTACAAAAATAGATAAAATAACTAAAAAAAAATTAATTAAACAGCAATTTACACAGGACATATAATTTTTTATTCAAACTAATTTTTACAAATGATCTAAGTATGAGATAAACAAGTAAAACACTTAAAATCGAAAGGCACGACATCCATCTAAAAATAATTTTGGTTAAATAAATATATATAACCCTACGGCCTTCAAACGCCATTTTTGACGGGTGAATCTGTGTTTGTTTTTGCGTTCTAAATATAACTTGTAGCAAGGTAAACATGCTGTAGCCTAAGAGATCTTGTATTTTGTCCTTTCATTGATTCTGGTAGTATATCAGTAATACATAGTAATAAGTATTACGTATATAATATATAAGTTTATTATACTTCACATTATTAACAGCAACGGCGCAAATTTAAAAAAGTGCACAAAAGTAAAGGCATGAATAATATACATAAGTAAAAAGTAATTTGAAACATTTATCAAAATATGTGGACTTACTCCCTCTATAACCCAGATCATTTTATCATGAATATTTTTCCCTTAACTCACTCAACTATAGTTGAATACAGGATCTAAAAGGCTTGAACTGGCTACAAATTATAATTCCTTTTGCCCACTCAACTACAGTTGAATGTGGGAGATAAAGTTTCGCACTGACAACAAAATTAATTCCTTTTGTCCACTCAACTATAGTTGAATATAGAAGCTAAAGTTCTGTACTGACAACAAATTATAATTCCTACTGACCAATCCACTACAGTTGAAAATAGAAGCTAAAGTTCTGGACTGCCTACAAATAATAATTTCTTTTGACCACTCAATTATAGTTGAATATCGAAGTTAAAGTTTTGATTGATAGAAAGTTTATTCTTACTAACGTATCTGCTTCCATGACAGAGTAGCACAAACACAACTTAGAAAGGTCCCTTTTTTTAATAATTGAGATGTTTTGACACATCTGGGTACGTAGGGTCCAAAAGATAAAAATATATGATAAATATGAATTCAATTTGACATATGGTATACCTGCAACCTTTCCTTCCTTAATAATGTCACTGGACGAGAGAGAGAGAGAGAGAGAGAGGAGAGAGAGAGAGAGAGAGAGAGAGAGAGAGAGAGCACCCATAAAAATAGAAAATCCCATTCTGTCTCTTTCAAATGCTCCGTTGCTATTTGTTTCTTTGTATAGCTAACAGAACACAGGATTTTAGTCCAAAATTAATAACCATATTAAACTACTTAATTTTTCCAATATCTTACCCTTCAGGGGTCACTCACTAATCCCTCAGAGAGAGAGAGAGAGAGAGAGAGAGAGAGAGAGAGAGAATCCCAAACATCAGGCGTATCAACATTTCAAGATGTCGCTGTGCTTATCTACTGAAATCAAATCGGCTTAGATAGAATGCAACTCGAGGTCTTAGCAACATGCCACCACCTAAGAAAGAAAAAATATACAAATAAACAACAAATAAAAACATACTAAAATAATAGTCGTGGTAGCATCAACAATAGTAGTAGCAGTAGTTGAAAGTTGTAAAAAATAAAAATAAAAATTAATAAACAACAAATATATATAACTTAATACAGTTACTTCTGATACTATTGTGACTACTATAATAGTAGTCGTGGGTGCATCATCAATAGTTGTCGATTTCAAGTTATAGAAAATAACAAATTCTAAAAGTAAAAATGTAAAACAAATTACTTTTGAGATCCACGTTAAGCAAACACGATGGGATGTTTAGTCTGTCCAGAATTACAGACAGCGATTTATCTTAGTCTTCGAAGTCTTACCTCTCTCTCTCTCTCTCTATTAACGATGATTCATATCACAAGAGCAAACACGAACATTTAATAATCTTTAAAGATTTCTATATCCCATGAAATCATGAACACGACCCTTGTAAAACAAAAATAAAACAATAATCCCCTTGCAAAAACCAAGTAGCCTTAGTTCTGACAAAATAAATATACTAAAAAAAGGAAACTAAAATAGAGTGAGATAAAAAACTAAAGCAGAGTAAACATAAAGATACAACAACGCCAAATGTACAGTAGATGAAAAGATACGAGCAGCATCAACGCGGCCTCTGTCTGTCTATACGTATGTGTAAGTCTGGAAAAATCATGACCCTGTGATTTCGTCATATGAAAATAGAACACGAGGTGGGGAGGGGGGCAGGGATTGAAAGGGAGAGGGAACGAGCAGCTGCCTGCTCTCTACTCTTCATAACAAGACTCATTTGCTCCTCAGACAAATGAATAAAAAAAAGAATTAAAAAGAACACGACGCTTTTATTATTCTACTTCATCTCGTTTCGCACAATGGAATTCGCCCAAACAAACCCCTCCGAACAGCTGGGAGAGACGAAAGTAAGATAAACAAAAGAAAAATAAACAAAAATTAAAACAAGGCAGACAGCCAGCAAGCAAGCAGAGCGCATGCGCCGACGCTGACAGAATAGCAACGCGAAATGGGTGAATAGACGAACTGAGTATTATTACTTTTCTTTCTTATTATTATCATTCTCTCTCTCTCTCTCTCTTACGCTACCTAATCCCCGGCGTAACAGGACACGCACGATGAATCTCCGTTTAAATCAACCCCCTCCTTCCCACTTTCCTCCATCCCCCCGGGTGAGAGGGGGGTGGGGAGGTAGTTGGGCAACACCTCCCCCAAGACCTTTCGGGTGGGGTGGGGGTTACGTGTTTTCTACCGTCTTAATCCCTCGTGAAGTATTTAGCGTCAGTGCCATGTGCCTAGATCACGCCCACGAGACTAAATGTCTCTCTCTCTCTCTCTCTCTCTCTCTCTCGCTAAAACAAATACCAATACGTTAGATTTTAATGAGAATAATATTAACATCCTTTGCTTCAGCTGAGAGAGAGAGAGAGAGAGAGAGAGAGAGAGAGAGCTCTAGTAAACAGTAATAATAATAATATTAATTTTTATTTCAGCTCGGAGAGAGAAAGAGAGAGAGAAAAAACTGAAATAAATAATAATAACATTAATAATCTTTATTTCAGCTCGGAGAGAGAGAGAGAGAGAGAGAGAGAGAGAGAGAGAGAGAGAGAGAGAGAGAGCACTCACATTCCCCGACTACTTATTAATTTTCTTCCCAATAAAATCTGACGTGAGTGAGCTACTGTCAAAATTCTGACTATGATTACCTGTAATCTTTGTCTGCAAAGTGACAGAACTCGAGTTTAAGGTATAATAAACGAATATCTAAGTTAGGTTAAAAAGCGGAAGGACTGAAATCACAACACAAATTTACCCAAACGCTGAAACAACCCTTTGATTTCTCTAAATTTAACTTCTGCTCTATCACAGGACATGACAGTTGTGTGCTTAATATGAATAATTTCGGTTCCTCATATTTATAAAGCATAGAGATATTAGTATTTTCATGAAAGATATCCACGGAACATTGGCCAGCATCTGTCCTGTGAATCCAACCTTAAGTATCATGATGATAATGATGGTTCGGCAATGATACATGCAGGTTATCAGGTTATTTCCCGTCAAAATGAAATGAGTGAAGTGAGAATCTCCATATTATGCTACGAGATATCTAGTTTTTGAATGTTTAACAGTAAACATCTATCACACGGGGTCATAGCAAGCAAGGGGCAAGATATACCTAGCATGCAAGGAAATCCCATAAGCTCCTAAACTGAACAGGATAAATAAATAAATAAATATATAAATAAATAAATACATATAAAAATAAATAAATAAATAAATACAAAATAGATCCACTATAATAGGCAAAGTATTAGACTTATCACTGACTTGTATAACGCCAAATTGATTCCCACTCAAGACCACTAACGTTTTTCAACACTCTAAATGAGACCAATATGGATGTTCATACGAGGCAACCGCCGACTTGTCTTTGAGATGTTTGCAGTATGTCTGCCATGAGGTTCCGCCTTGTGTTTGTGACTTTTTTTTTTCCTTAGACACTTTGTAACGATCTCAGGCAACAATGTCTGTCACGCCAAAATCAGAAAAATATATTAAAGTCCCAAGCAACAATTCTCGACCGTAACCAGAAAGAAGCTACTTTTCTATTTCCTAAAAACACAGCATTTTGCAAGTTCGGCTTCCCTTTTCCACATACACTAGGTCGAGATCAACTCAAGTGTCAACCGGTTTCCTAAGGCCGTCATATGACCCCTATCTCAAATGCAGATATCTTTTCATCGTAATGCACGATGCAACTTGCCACTGAATACGGGACAAGTTTGTCACACTTCTCTCTCTCTCTCTTCTTACTGCAACTTCGAGACTGATTGTGGCAGGTATATCAATCTCAGAATTTTTACCATGATAAAGAAATATAACAAATATGTTTTATCAGTCAAATGTCAGTCTTCAACATTTCTCCTTCTCTTCGAATGCTAAAGGTATTATGAGACCAAGTTTTTCATAATGTGATCTAATTTCTATCCTTTTGAATGAATTAGCAATAATTAAAAACTCTTAATTACCATTAAACACACACACTCATATGAATTATATATGTATATATAAACATAAAATATAAGTACATGCATATATATACATACATATGCATGCCTTCAAAAGTTTGTAATTTGTAAATTAAGGAAACTGGAATCTAAACCATCCAGTCTTATTGAAGCCTAATACGAGGAATATGATTACGTATTAACAGTGAAGTTGTGTGGCTATTTTGTGATACACACAAACACACACATATATATATATGTGTGTGTGTGTATGGCCGGGCGTTCAACTGTGTACAATCAAGACGCCACTTTCCATAGGATTGTTACAGAGAGACACTTGACTTTAAAGGATAAAACGAAAATGGTGTCAGCCCTGTCTTTGAGAGCAATTGTTTGTGAGACTCTCTTTCATCCTTTGAACATTTCACGATGGAACTAAAAAAAAATATCCCTAGTGCTCCACATCTCTCTCTCTCTATCTCTCTCTTCTCAGAAAAAAGATCTTATCTTGTGCTAGAAGAAGTCTCTTCTCTTATAATACTCTCAAGAAAGCTCATTGCTTTGTTACTTAAAGAACATGCCTTGGTATATTGAGAAACTTAGTTAGTAAAATTTCTATTTTGTTGACACACACACACACCCTATATATATATATATATATATATATCTATATATATATATATATATATAAATATATATATATATATATATATCTAGAGAGAGAGAGAGATATGCATATGTATATACATAAATGTATATATATATGTATATACAAATGTATCATATATATATATATATATATATATATATATATATATATATATGTGTGTGTGTGTGTGCGTGCGCGTAATAAATCAAACTATCGTAATGCGTGTGGATGAGAAAAACATCTTTCTTCATGAGGAAAGTGAGGAAAAAAATGAAACAATTGGGGTCCCACAAATTCAAATTTTCAGCTATCCAATACCGCACAAAAAAAAGCAATGGAACACTGACTAATGTAGTAGCCGGTTCCTCATAAATTATCGCCATTCCACTTCTCATTAATTCCGGATTGGAAGCCAATAACTAATCAGGTCATTTTAATAAATCTTCATCAGAACCTGATACGAGGTGATGTTGCCTATCCAATCAGGAACTCGTAAACGAGGTTTGCAAACACGATGAAACGGAATCGGCATCGTCAGTGAACGCTACTTCGCGTCAGAATCAACTCGCTGTTACGTAAAAAAAAAAAAAAAAAAAAAAAAATACTTAACCACGGCCCAGTGGTGTCCTCTCCTATATAGTTACAGACGCACGACCATGAAAACTACTGAAACATAATTGGCAACGCCGATGAACGCTGCTTGGCAGCGTATAATCTAAGCCACCGAAAGCAGATCTCAATTTCGGTGGATGAGCCGCGGCTCATGAAACTTTAACCACGGCCCAGTGGTGGCCTGTCCTATATCGCTGCCCGACGCAAGAACATGGCTAACTTTTAACCTTGGGTATAATAAATACTGAGGCTAGAGGTTTGCAATTTAGTATATTTGACGATTGCAGGGTGGATGATCAACATAGCAATTTGCAGCCTCTAGCCTCAGTAGCTTTTAAGATCTGAGGGCGGGAGGACAGACAAACGGCCATTTCAATAGTTTTCTTTTACAGAAAACTGAAAAGTGAAAGAGAAAATGGAATATTTCTTTAGTTGATATGGTAAACGCTAAAGAGGAAGGATTAACAACAAAGTTAACAGATAGTAAAAAATTATTATAATAATTATTAGTAGTATTTAGAAGATGAGGCCCATTCATATGGAACAAGCCCACCACAGCGGCAACTAATTTGAAATTCAAGCTTCCAAAGAATACTGCGACCTTCATTAGACAGAAGTAACACATGGCAACAGAAAACACAGAAAGATGTGATCACTTATTAGAAAAGAAAAAATAATTAAACAAATTAACATAAACCATTCAGTTTATATCAACAACCTTGGTAACAATATAAACTTTATCAAAAGCCACAGCCCAAAGGAAAGACAAACTGAATTATGAATGGGAAGGAATATAAAACTCAGGCCAAAGGCCAGGCGCTGGGACTTATGAGGTCACACAGCGCTGAAAGGGAAACAGACTAAAAAGGTTTGAAAGGTGGAAAAGGAGGAAAACGTAGCAGCTACACTGTAAAACAATTTTTAGGAGAGGGTGGAAAGTCAGATGGAAGAGAATATGGAAGGAGTTACAGTAAAGGGAATGAAAGGGGTGGCAGCTAGAGGCTTTGGGGGACGCTGCAAAAACACTAATTAACGCCCACAATGCAACTCACGCTCTACTCCTCTTGAGGACAACCTGGATTAAAATCTTAGGTTCAAGAAACCGGGTTTTCTCTTTTGTTATGAAATTTTATTTCCTGCCATTCATTAGACACTGGTTCTGAACCATTCCGTCTCTTCACATGCACAGATTCACAAGGAAATTCCTTGAGTCAAATTAATGTGCTGCAGTTTAGTCTCACCGACGAGATCAGTATTTGTGTACTTTGCTCACAGGAGAACTTGAGGTCCAAGAGCTGAATGTTATGGCTCGTTTGTTTGTTGGTGTTTTTCCATTGCATGGAGCCAGTGGTTATTCAACAACGGGACCAACGGCTTCACGTGACTTCCGAACCACGCGTAGAGAGAACTTCTATCACCAGAAATACACATCTCTGACCCCTCAATGGAATAACCGAGAATCGAACTCGCGGCCACCGAGGTGGCAGGCCAAGATCATATCGATCACGCCACTGAGGCGCTCCGAACGTTATAGTGAACTTCAGATGAAGCGGACTACAGAGCAAATGTCAAACCCTCATGACATTTTGAAAGGAAAAAGAAAAAAAAATCATTTCTCGAGGACTGAAACTGATTAACAAACACTCGGGACCTGTTGCACATGCTTCTTGCCCTGAGGACATTCCTATCTGTCTCGAGAGGAACCTTCGTGTTATTAACTTAGACAAATATCGAGAGCATAAATGAGCTAAAACTAATACTCTGGTGGCCGAACAAAAGCCTTAATCCGGTGGTCTATGTGTGTTTGAAACAAATTGGAAAATGTACGAGTTACAAGGATTAGGATGTCTCAAAGATTTATTAGTCCATCCGAGGGGACATCGTGAGCTCATTTATCTCTATGCGCGGGTTTTACTGTTCAGTGAGAAGACGATATTATTTGGGAGAGACTCATGGTAGGACGTCCTCCTCCACAGCCCAGCATGTTGAGTTCAAAAGAGAGAGAGAGATCGAGAGAGAGAGAGAGAGACGAGAGAGAGAGAGAGAGAGAGAGAGAGAGATAGGCGTTTGTTTTCACATTAATATTAAATTTCCTTTCCACACGACTTCTCTCGCTAGAAGGAGGCCATAGGGCGCCGTCTCTTCTCTCGCCGTGTTTACATTGTAAAAGTTTCTTATTGATGTCCAAACTGAAGCGTTCCTCGAGTTTCAACTTTTTGAAGGCCGTTGTAAGTTATGGTTGTATGTACATCTGTTTGTTCGTGCGTATTGAGTGGAATACAGTTTAAGCCAAAGGCTAAGCACTGGGACCTATGAGGTCATTCAGCACTGGAAAGGAAATTGAAAGTGGGTAGGTCTGAAAGGTGTAACAGGAGGAAAACCTCGCTACTGCAATTTGAAATCTTTGTTAGGGTGGATAGTGAGATGGAAGAAAAGTAACATGAATGGAGGTACAGTAAAAAAAAATGAAAGGGGTTACAGCTAGGGGCCGAAGGGACGCTGCAAAGAACCTTTCGAAGATTCATGTGTGTATTTATGTGTGTATGTTCTTACTGATATCTGTTCATCAGTATGACTTCCATAAATGTGACTCAAAAGCAAAGTTGCATATTACGATGTTTCAACCCTCAGGAGTACCAACAAGGGCATAAATAGGTGACCTTCGTGTTCAGTGGATGTAAAACAAGATGATCTGTTTATAAATACATGTCGGCTTGTTGATAAGAGTTACTGTGACTTACCAGGCACCCTGAGAAGACACCTCTAATGAGAATTCCATTCAAGGGTGCTTAAATTTTATTAAGTCCAGATTAGCCATAATGACTACCATACTCAATGAAATACATTGATTATGATGTAGATACTCTACATTCTTTTCTTCTACAAGGTTTTCCATTCTTGTTATTCTACTTTCTGTTCTTTTCTCTCATCTACGAGGTTTTCCCAAAATCCTTTAAATTCTATTATTTTTAGCCAAAAACGTTTTAGTTTCCCTCATCCTCAAGTTTTTCAAATTCTAAAATTTTAGTCTTGTTAGTCTACAACCTTTCTTCTCTCATTTACAAGATTTTCCTCATTTACATCCCAGTTTTTGTGACCGGGGGTGGGCAAGGACACACGCACGCATTCCCCATCCCCAAACTCTCAATCTCGCCCCCTTCCCCCAACTCACCCCAAACCTTACAAAGACGGAATGGTTCCACGTTTGTTATGACTCCATCCTTGGGCGGGGATGCCAAGAGAGTTTATCTTGAACTATAAACGGATTCTTGATTACCTGATCGCTCTCTCTCTCTCTCTCTGGGCTCCGGGCCAGCATTCTGATGCCGTATTAATATGATATGATATACCTGACTCGGGGGCCTTTAAATAATGCGTACTCTCTTCATGCGTTATGTATTAACTGTTTATGAGAGCGTATGAATAATGCGTATACTCTTCATGCGTTAATATGTAAATAATGCATGTTTTCGTCGTGGGTTATCAACTGTGTGAAAGCGTATAGCATATTCTATTAAGGCGTTATTAACTTTATAAAGCTTGTAAATAATGCATATTCTCTTCATACGTTATTAATTGTATAAAAGTGTGGAAATAATGCATATTCTCTTTATGCGTTATTAACTGTATAAAAGTGTGGAAATAATGCATATTCTCTTCACGCGATATTAAATGTATAAAAGTGTGGAAATAATGCATATTCTCTTTATGCGTTATTAACTGTATAAAAGTGTGAAAAGAATGCATATTCTCTTCATGCGTTATTAACTGCTTAAAAACGTGTGCAAATGAATTTTAAATCACATCACTGAGACGCTTTCTTTTTATTCGCGAACATTGATCAACTAATGTCATTTCAATATCCAGTTCGCTCTACTTCGGGAATGTCACCGGAAGGAAATTATAAACGATAAACGATTCGGGACCTGTGAGACTCGAACGCCACACTGTGCTAATCGACGACTTTCAGTGACTTAGGAACCACTAGGCTGTCAAGGGAATCATTTATCAGTTGTAATTACTTTTGCGGTGATATTCCCGAAGTAGAACGAATTGGATATTAAACGACACTTGTAGTTTAATGTTTATGAATAAATATATATATATATATATATATATATATATATATATATATATATATATATATATATCATAGTAGATTCACATCAGCCATGCATCCGCCTCTTACGACGCTCCTGATTGGCTGTTAATAAGCCAATCACAGGGCTAGAAACTCTCAGTCTCTCGACAGAGTTCACATGGGCAGGATGTATGTTCCACCCCTCCTAAGGGATACGTCTTTCGGGAGAGGTGGAACATACATCCTACTTACGTGAACGCTCTCGAGAGACTGAGAGTTTCTAGCCCTGTGATTGGCTTATCAACAACCAATCAGGAGCGTCGTAAGGGACTGGCCTAGACGTCAAATGTGTTGATGTGAATCTACTATAGTACAAACATACCGTATCTAAGCTTGAATCTTTCAGACGTGGATGAACTATTGCTGTACAATAAGAATTACCCATTAAATCTGGGTCCTTTCCATGGGAGACCATCAAAATATTCAGGTACATATACACCATCACTATTTAAACAATATCTCCTTTCAATTCCAAATTAACCGAGTTTTCTCAGTCAGCCAATGATAAGCTGGCTATATGCCAGCACGAGCTCACGCTCTTAGACAGCTTGCAACGAGTTAATTCGCTAGGGACAAAATATTCAAGCATTGAAAAGGCATCACGCCTCTACTTCATGTTGACATTCGGTAAGAAATGAAGCCTAGATGGAAGGTACAGATGCTCCTCTACTTATGAATTTTTCAAGTTACGACCTTTCAGAGATACGAACAACCATGATCGTAAATTAAAATGTGTTCATAGGTAAAAAAAAACTGTACTTTACTGTATTATTATCATAATTAGCTTAATGTATTAAGGTTTTACATATCCATTTTAATGAAATACTCTATAAATACATTACGGTAATAGTATTGCGTAGATTTGTTCAAAATTGTAAAAAACTGTACTTTACTGCGTTATTATTATAATTTGCTTAATGTACTTAGGTTTTATATATCATTCATATTAATAAAATACTCAGTAAAATACAGTACGGTAGTAGTATTGTGTTTTAGTTGGAAAAACATATATAGTACTATACACACTGACTGCTTTGAACTTACGAACAAATCAAGAGATGAACTTAACTCGTTCGTAAGTCGAGGAGTGTCTGTATATAATAAAGAATAGGGCAAATATGGCGGCGCAAAGAAAAATATTAAACATTTCCCGTGACCCGCTAAAGAATATAAGTATAGGGTTGCAATTCTTAAACTCTCTTCTCCAAATGAATTCACGAGAGACACGGAAATCCTTTGCAGCCTCTGGGATTATAACAGTTGAGAATGGCATCTGGCTCTGGGAACCCCATAGGAAACCCATGAGAAACCCTCGGGAAACCCCGTGGGAAAATCTTTGGGGAAACTAAGAGGCTGCTAGCCATTTCGAAGAGGTATCCCATGATGAGAAAAAGATGATGCTATGGAAGAGAATGTGTAATATATATATATATATATATATATATATATATATATATATATATATATATATATATATTATATACACACACGCACACACACAATATATATATATATATATATAATATATAATTATATATATATATATATATATATACACACACAACACACACACATATATATACATATATATAATTATATATATATATATATATATATATATGTTATAATATCTGCAACACGTATGATGATATGCAAATGAGATCCACATCAACTGTTCATATTTATTCCCAACGTTTCACAATTCTCCCATAATTCCACTTTCAAGGACTCTAAAAAAGAAAAGATTAAAAAAACATACAATTCCCAGTACACTAATACATAAAATTTGGACACACTTCAAATTATGCTATTTTTATTGTAAAAATACATTAAAATTATATATATATATATACATACACATATAACTTAGCTCAAATTGGCAATGTCAGATATTTGATCCCGGTCTGCAAGCCCATTACTCGACCCAGCAATGAATGGGCACTGAGGTCAGACAGGGTGTATGAAAATATAGGCAACCACACCTGCCCTTGAAGGTTGGCTGGGAACCGTAAGAAAAATGCACAAATGAAATGCAAATGAGATCTGTATATGTATATTTTACCTCCATCGCATCCACAACAATTGTTCTGTGTATTAATCCAGTTAATAAAAGGACATCATTTAAACTGGATTGTAAATAGGGACGATATCTATTCAGGAAAAGTTACAAGCTTTCCAGGACTACTTTTAGTGAAAACGTATAAGTAATTTACCAAATTTTTCGTTGTAGTTCATAGCTGAAAGAATATGCTCCCTGATAACCTTGATTCTGATGGTGGGCAAAACTACACAAGTATATTTAATTAATGGTTAATATTTCACTGCTTTATGTCGTTTACTTTGCACGATTCGTTTGAGTTACTTTCTGTACGAAGGCTATTGGAATGGTCCTTGAAATTAGATGCAGTGAAGTCACTTCCTATAATTGGTTATTTTACTGAATTCCTAATTTTTCCTTTTGTACACTTTTTCGGTTTTTAGGTCACGACAGCCATACAGACTGTGCGAGAATTTCATGTTTGTTATCTTTGTTTTCGACAGGATTTTTTTTTCTTCACGACATCCGTCAAAGAAAGTTATAATGTGATTCATACTCTTTATCGTGGGTTTTTCTGTTGCTTTTTGATTACAGCTTTGGCGTCGTATTATTTATCCATGTTTTAGTTTCCTGTAAAAGAAAACTATTGAGTCCGTCCGCCCTCAGATCTTGAAAACTACTGAGGATAGAGGGCTGCAAATTGCTATGTTGATCACCCACCCTCCTACCATTAAACATACCAAGTTGCAGCCCTCTAGCCTCAGTAGTTGTTATCTTCGAGGTTGAAGAGAGAGGAGAGAGAGAGAGAGAGAGAGAGAGAGAGATCCCTCTCTCAAAGAGAAGAATAACACCAAAATCCCGACAAATGTTTTGACCTCCTCAACCCGGAGGCCTCTTGACCCAGGCGACAAATCTGACCAAAGTTCCCCAAGTGAGACTTTCTGTCAACTGGGGTCTCGTGAAAAGTTGACAAATGGCGACGATTTCTTTCCTCAGATGAGCCCAAGTTTTGGCCACGAGGACAGGACCTGAGAGAGAGAGAATGCACTATAATGCGGCATTTGTCTTTTCTGTTCATTCCTTTATAGCCTTAAACACACACACATACACACACACACACACAGATGTCATGGGGCAATATTTTCATTTTCCATAAACTACATATTTAATAAGTTGTACAATCGTAACATCATATAAAATATCACTATTTTCTATGAAAAAAGATCAAATAATTTTGTTTCTAAAATATGTATTCCGTTCGCAAGCATATGGTCATAAATTATGAAACTTTATGTGACACATATTACGGGTCATTTTTATATGAGCTTCACATTCACCCACAGTATATATATTATATATATATATATATATATAAACTTTTGTTTATATATATATATATATATATATATATATATATATATATATATAATGTATATAAAACTTTTGTGGGTGAAGCTCATATAAAAAATGACCCGTAATATGTGTCACATAAAGTTTCATAATTTATGACTGCTTGCGAATGGAATACATATTTTAGAAACAAAAAACTATATATAATATATATATATTATATATATATATATATATATATATATATATTATATACATATATTTATTATATAGTATACGCATATGTACAGGCGTGTTAAGAACACGATCAGTACACAAGCTATTGTACCTAGGTATATATTTCTATGTTATATTGGAATCCCCTCATTTACCGGCCCCCCCCCCTTCCTCCTTTTTCATTTCCGCAACTTCAAAGAAATTTCAGCCGTCACTGGTGCAATTAGGAAGAAAAGGAACATTGAAAAAAAAAAATAGATAAATGAGAAAGCGCTGGCCACCCTTCGAGGTACTGATCATAAAATGGAGAAATCGCCCAATAACTTGAAACGAATGGGTCCAATTCACCACAGGTCATACGCTCATTTCAGAGCTTGCCTCCACTCTTTGGGAAAGAGGATATGACCTGACCTCTTGAGAGAGAGAGAGAGAGAGAGAGAGAGAGAGAGAGAGAGAGAGAGAGACTTATGGTGGCGATGATCAAATGAAAATTTATGCTGGCGATGATCAAATGAAAAGGTGATTGGCAGAACGAGAGAGAGAGAGAGAGAGAGAGAGAGAGAGAGAGAGAGAGAAGAGAGAGAGAAACTCCCAGAACATTCAGTTCCGAGGGACTAAACAGTTAATCAAGCAGATCAGTGACACAGCTAACATCCTAAACTTCCCAAAACGAAGTTAGATATTACAGCTTTGCTACAAAACCTCGTTTATTCAGCATCAAAAGACTTTCAAATTGAAAACTGAATGAAAGTAGAATCTCGTTAAAGCCCTCTTTGAAATAACTGGATTATTATTAGAGTGATTATTCAGAAGATGGACGGACCCTCTACACAAGGAACAAGCCAACTAAAGGGGCCATTGACTTGAAATTGAAGCTTCCAAAGAATATGATGGTGTTCATTACAAAGAAGTAACAGAAGGTTATGGGGAATGCAGTAAGAAGAGATCAATTGTTAAATGAGGAAAAGAAATGAACAAATTAAAATGAGAAGAAGAAATACAAGCAGAGTAGTACTAGGGTAGTCAAGCATTGCATCTTCGCTTAACCTCTGAAGTCTCAATTGCACGACTTGGAGGTCTGATACAGGCTCCCAAGATATTAGTAAGTGACAAGGCATGATCCAACCTCCAAATACGCTAAATTTTATTAGAAATTATTGTTCTATACTCTTTAAAGTGCGCACTATTTATTTTTTAAATTTGCATCCTAATCAATAAAACCATAAATATCCTATCCTAGAATTCCTGTATCTTGAGCTCAACGCCAAACTCCTTTTTCAGACCTTTTAAGACTTTTTCACAGGATTTTCCTATCCACAAACAACAACATCAGCACCAGCAAGAAGAAGAACAACAACAACAAGAAAGTCGTTCGTAGGCTTACTCCTCGAGTAAGTGAAAAGAAGGAGACACCTTTTTCTGGAAGAACTGAAGAGGAATTGGAGTATTTCCAGAGAGCAGATGAGGTCAGCTCTGTGGACGACATAAAGATCTGGCTGTTCCAAGGCCACGCAAACAATAGGTATTCAGACATCACAAAAGGCATAACCTCTCTCTCGCTCTCTCCCCGGGTAGGTAAGGAAGGAGTAAAAAAAAAAAGAAAAAAAAGGGGAGGAAGGGAATTGTAAAGACAACTCATTTTTTTAGCAAGACAAATAGGCTCCTGTGAAATCTCAGATGGGATGAATTTGTTTCTGTTACATTTGATGCATAATAGACGCATACAAACATGAACCTCGTTAATGGCAACTAGCGATTAGATTCTGAGACGTAGGAATGTAACTTTGAGGGAGAAGGAGCCTGTTGGAGGAAATTAATGGCCAGCCTTGGCAGAGGTTTGCTCTCTCAAAAATGCTCTAGTGTATTTTTGAAGTATCTACTTAATAAAACAAAACATCACAATTTTTTTTATTAAAATGTATTTTTCCTAACTATACAAACCTTGGTTCTTTACAGTAGGAATTACTTCAGGCTACGCCTTAAGTAATTCCTATTGCAAAGGACCGACGGTTTGTATATCGTATAAGAACAAATACATATTTAGGAAGAATATTAAAGTCAATATTAAACCTTTTCTGATTTGAAATAAATGATGCAGTTCAAATCAATATCATAATATCAATTGCACCTAATCAGCGAACGCAAAAAGAAGTATGAATGTTTTCAGATATTCAAGATTTCATCATAAAAAATTGGAACTACTGCAAGTCATAAAAGAGCAATAAAAGATAACAGACAGTAATAATTACGGAAAATCATTTTCTTATCTTACATATATTTTTCGGATAACGATTTGAGATATTGGGCTAGGTAATGAGATCTATTAGTAGCTAGAAATATTGAGAGAGAGAGAGAGAGAGAGAGAGAGAGAGAGCATTAAAATACCAAATATATCATCGACTACTACTTTGTTGTTGTTGTTGTTGGTGTTGTTGAGGCGGCAAGAAGAGGTCACTGGAGGAGCCTAAAAAGGTCTGAAAAAGGTGTTTCGCCTTGAGTTCAAGATACAGGAATTTTCGGATGGGATAATCATGATTTATGTATGAGAATGAAAACGTAATAAATAAATAGTGTGCTTCTTAAAAAGTACAGAATAATTATTAATTCTAATAAAATATGGCGCATTTATTTTAATTTCCGTTGTTGAAACAATGGGCTATTTGACTGTAGATTTTAGCACGCATGTTGAGTAAGCTAAAGGTCTGATCACTCCTTGTTTTTAGTATACTTGTCAAAAGGGAAGATTCAGAAAGATTTACATACAGAACCCAAAAGTGTTTGATTTGTATTCTTCTGTTATTCTAAACTACGAAATATTCGTTATTCATTTAATTATATGTCACTGCAAGTGCATATGAATAAAGATTTGAATTTGTAAAAAAAAAAATATAGTTTACTAATACACAGGGAAAGTAACCTGATTAAGAAAATTTTTTTTTCTTGGGTATTTTTGATATCTGGGACGATTGGCACTGGCTGATAGCGTATAAAGTATTTTCATTGGTCAATAATGAATTGAATTGGAAAATAATATATATATAGAGTTCGCACACCAAGGGCAGGTAACCTGACTTAAAATGAATAAATAAAAAAATATATAAAATAAAACAAAATAAAAAACAAGCCAGTCCTTCAAGTGTATTAAGGAGAATATTAACTTCAAGGTTGCGGAGAGAAAAAAAAAATGTACGAAAACTGGGAAAAAAAGTCACTCGTTAATTTGGTAACACCTCCCGGCTTATCTTTTTTTAAGTCAGGGAAGGTAAACGTCTCTGACTGACGTAAGGACTTGAATCAGCAAATACATGAGTTTTTTTTTAATACCTAAACACCTCACAGCTCTTACCTAACACCACATCTGGTGCAGAATGTGAACTCACGATGCAAATTACCAAGAACACATCAACATATTAAAACTAAATTCATATTCCATCTTCTAAGCATCAAGGTTATCTCCACAAACTTTAAAAGCCGACTGGTGATACTTACCCTTTTTTTCATAACTAAAACTACCCTTCCGAAGCACTGAAAAATCGGGACTTCGAGATAATTCCGCGACATAAATGTAAATTTGGCGTTCGATAATATCAGCGGGAAGCTGCACTGGTAAGAAACTGTTCTGGAATCCTTACGATTTAATCTTCTATAATAATAATGAAATCAGTGTAGATCTTTTTTGTTTGCTCGCCCAGGGAGCGTAGGGGAGACATGACACATCTACCGCCTCCTGCAAACCTGTTTGTCCGCCTCGGGTGGGGCGGGATAGGTAGAGGAGACATGACACATCTACTTGCTTTTCATGCAAACCCGTTTGTCCGGCCCGTGCAGGTGGGATAGGTAGGGAATACATGACACATCTACCCGCCTCCTGCAAACCTATTTCCCCACCGCGAATGGGGGTGAGGTAGGTAGGGGATCAGAGATGGGGAGACATGACAAATCCACCCTCTTCCTGCAAATCTGTTTGTCCGCTCTGGGTGGGGGGTAGGTAAGTGACTGGCAGGGTAGGGGAGACATGACACATCCACCCTCTTCCTGCAAACCTGTTTGTTCGCTCTGGGTGGGGGCAGGGTAGGTAAGTGATTGGAGGGGTAGGGGAGACATGACAGATCCACCCTCCTCCTGCAAACCTGTTCGTCCGCTCCGGGTGGGGAGGGGTTGGTAGGGAGATTGGGAGGGTAGAGAAGACATGACGAGCAGCGCCAGGTTCCAGCGCCGCGTAGCACTCGCCATCAAGCTCACTGAGCAATATTTCAGGTACATGATTTCGAACTCAGCCTCTCCCGCGTTTCATGATTCCAATAATCTCTGCTTATTAGGAGCTAGCATTTTCCTTCCAAAAGTTATTGGAATGGAATATAAAATGCAAGGCAAAGGTCAAGTGCAGGGACCTAGGAGGTCATTCAGCGCTGAAAGGGAAATAGAGTGTGAAAAGGTCTGAAAGGTGTAACAGGAGGAAAACCTCGTAGTGGCACTATGAAGTATTTATTAAGAGAGGGTGGAAAGTGAGATGGAAGAAAGAGAATATGAACGTAGGTACAGTAAAAGGAAGGAAAGGGTGGATGCAACAGGATGCCGAGGTAACGTTGATAAGAACCTAGAGTAAAGCCTACAGTGCATGATGGGGACTGACGGCACTACTTCCCTACGGATTTTATATGTTACTGTTCTAGTTGCTCTGTGGGATCAGTGATTTACAGATGTCGGCCATTCTTTAATTTACAGTAAATCCTTCTCAATAAACCAGATTCTCAAAAACAGTGTTGTTTTTTTGCAGCAGGTTTAATACTACTCAGTTTGCCAAGAGTTTTCACTTGAGCTACAACTAAAACGAGGAGTAGTTTGCCCAGCGCAGTTGTGGAATAACTGACTCCCAAATATTTAAGCGAGCAGCAAATTCATTCTTGCTCTCTGCTGATGCTGCTGAAGTCTTTTGAATTTACTTTTTATTCCCTTATAATTATTTATTTATTACTTTTTCCTACAACTCGTCTCTCTCTGCTGGGTGATTTCCCACTGGCTCCCTTTTGGGTGTGTAGTCTGTTGCCTCTGTCCATAAGGGTTTTAGGCTGAAGATTTAAAAAAAGAAAATAAATAGAAAATGGGAGTCTTTCTGTGAACTTCGCTGCTATGCAGCTACAGGGAGAATTCACAAAACATCGATAAACAAAGGCATAACTTTCACGATCTGCTTCCTTGGAAAACTGGGTAACGAGTCATAAACAAGATCTATTATCCGAACATTCTGGCGTTTATTCATTTTCACTGAAGACGCGATCCTCTCAAAAATCAATTAAAGCGTTTTTGAAAATCTATAACCGATTAAGGCACAAGTATAAAGGGAATTATTCTTGAAATGGTCTCATCATATGGATAAATAAAAGGAATTGAAATGAAATATTATCTAATATGACAACCCAATGTTATAATCTTAGATAGACATAGATATCAATTCATATAATTATTTTCAACCAACTATAAAAACGATTCAAAAGTCACAAAAAGAAACTATTGATTCTTGAAAAAGCTAAACAATTAGAAAACAACAACAACGTATCAATGCCGCTTTCAAAACACAATAAATACCAAGAAATTCTTACGTTTGAATGTAACTTCCCACCACCGCCACGTAACTGCATCTTTAGGAGAGAGAGAGAGAGAGAGAGAGAGAGAGAGAGAGAGAGAGATGGTGTTATCATCGAAGGGTACAGAAGGGGGAGGAAGGTTTGGAGAAGAGGTAAGAGCATGAATAAACCCGGGGGCCTGAATAATGTTCTTCCGAAGTGGGACATTATGAATCCCCAATCTGACCTGAGAAAGAGAGAGAGTTAATTTCTTAACGTCTCCCGAGAGAGAGAGAGAGAGAGAGAGAGAGAGAGAGAGAGAGAGAGAGAATCATTTCTTAAAGTCGTCCTTTAATGAGAGAGAGAGAGAGAGAGAGAGAGTTACTTCACGAATATCAAAGTTCTGGATTTACTCTCATAAAATAAGGTACCACCAGCAAATGAATCTAGTTTGAATGACCTTCATCCTTATGTGAATAAATTCTACTAAATACTTACCTCTCGTCAAAAACACTAAATCTGTGTGTATATATATGATATAAATATATATATAATATATATATATAAATATATATATATATATATATATATATATATATATATATATTATAACCTAATCTTAAAGCATACACGTCAAATTCGCCATTGCTTCATTGCCTGTGAATCTCAAGCGCAAGCACCAAGAACTATGAAAAGGAGAGACAGCAAACGTCAATTAAAACTTGTAAAAAATCTTTTCCACAGCGAAGTTTTCATTGCAATGATAAGACGAGATAAAAAAAAAAACATGCGCATTGCTTTCTCTCAGTCTCTCTCTCTCTATAACGGCGTTGAAATTAGGTGCAATTTCGCCAATTCTTTCAATAGATCTCTCTCTCTCTCAGAAAGAGAGTTCGCAAACAAAGTCAGATAAAAATATCTCATCGATGAACAGACTAAAGCATATTGAGAGGAAATCCTTATTTAACACGAAAGTGGAAGAGATAAAACTCCTGAATAATAACTAAAGGTTGATAATCTTAATATAAGAGTAAACCCAATACAAACTATGACAAACCTCGTATGTAAGAATCAAACAGAGAATCATGAGACCAGGCAAAAAAAAAAAATAAATAAATAAATAAATATAAACAGAAATAAAAAAGAAAAAACAGCGACTGATTTACGGTTGCCAAACCTAGAGTCGCAACGTCTACCTAACTGAAGAGAAAAAAAATGAAAAACTAGAAGAGAGAGAGAGAGAGAGAGAGAGAGAGACCTCGGCAGCGCCATGAGGACACCTGCCCACATGCAAACATCCTGTTTAAAGTGGAATGCGGTTCAGAGGGGGTCCCTTCCCCCCCTCCCCTTAATAACTGGGAGAGAAGTATGGCGTTTGGTTCTACTTCAAAAGCTTCCATAAGTGACGTCAGGTCTAACAGAAACAAAACAGATTTTGATTAGTTTTTTAGGCCAACTGGCATCATAATAGCAATGAGCACTAATGCCAAAGATCCCTGTAAAGGGTAGTTCGCTTAGTGCACCTCACATGGTGCACTGTAGGCATTACTAAAAGGGTGTTTACTAGGGGTGTTAGTAGCTCCATCCACTTTATTTTAGCCATTTAGTTTCGGTCCCACTCCCGTTCTTCTCATTCTTGCTGTCCATCCACTCTAACTGTTACTTCTTTTCTCCCAGTTCCTCATGAAGATCCATCTACTTCATCATCTGTATTTGGTTTCTCGTTGGACGAGTTATTTTCGCGCTCGGCTACCAATCCGGTGGTCCGGAGTTCGATTTCCGGTTGGCCAATGTGGAATCAGAGGAATTTATTTCTGGTGATAGAAATTAATTTCTCGATATGATGTGGTCCGGATCCCACAATAAGCTGTAGGGACCTTTGCTAGGTGACCAATTGGTTCCTAGCCACGTAAAAAATATCTAATCCTTCGGGCCAGCCCTAGGAGAGCTGTTCATCAGCTCCTCAGTGGTCTGCTTAAACTAAGATATAATTTAATCTCTTGTATTTTCTGGATCTCACTGACCTTGCTGTCCAACCACTCCAACCTCCATCTATTTACTGTCTTAAATCTTGACTGGCAGGAAATGCCTTGGTGGTTGGCTTGAGAGCCCAAACTTGCATCAATCAATCAAGAAAAATCTATAGATTAACCCCTCCTCCCACCCAGGGAGGAGAGCAGGTGTAGACCTTACTACGCAGAAGCTCTCCTCAGGATATAACGAGGGCGAGGAAGAGGTGAAGTGACAAGTAAGAGCCCTTAGGAGTCTGGTGTGAGCAGCAGTATATCAAAATGTTGACGAATGGTGTCATACAGACCGTTCGCATGAAATAATGGGCAAATAACTAACATCGTTAAGTATTATAGGTTTATCCGTAGAGCAGTTGTAAGAACTTACATCTGTGTTTGTTAATCATCTTAGATACGTGAAATCAAACACTAATTGAAAGCTAATTAAGGAGACTTAAATATTTCTTATATGGTCGTAGCCTAAGTTATCTGGACAGGAAACGACATACGATAAGATCAGATAGAAGGAAAAATACAGATGGATTTTAGTTGCATATTTACATATTATACTATATATAATGAGAGAGAGAGAGAGAGAGAGAGAGAGAGAGAGAGAGAGAGAGAGAGAGAATAACACTGCACGACTTGCAAAAGACATCAGATGAGCAACAACAAATATTCTCACAGTAATTTGCGAAATGCACACACACACACACACACGCAGCTACTGCAGTTAAGTCTGCTTCAAGAGCACCACTTTGCTGTGTCAAGACTGCCTCTTTGTCAGTCTTACGATACTGAAGGACACTCTCGGGACAGATAGAAGACAACCAGGGTGTAAAGACATAACTGAAGGGTATTCAAATAGTGTATATCCATGAACAGGTTGTTGTGGATGAGAGAGAGAGAGAGAGAGAGAGAGAGAGAAGATGTGATATATATATGTATATATATATATATATATATATATATATATATATATATATCTATACATATATATAGAAATATACATTTCTGATACACATCGTGATCGAACCCAGCAGTCTCTCATGGTAAGGGTTAATCATTGGAAACGGTTTGTCCTTTCATTTGAGAGAATAGGGTTCGATGCCGATGTGGGTCAGAATTTTATTCTTGTGAAACAGGTGCTGATGTGTTGATTAGTTCCAATATATATATATATATATATATATATATATATATATATATGTATATATATAATATATATATGAATATATACTATATATATATAATATTAATATAAGATATATACAATATATGTATGTATGCATATTGGCCATTACGGGGAGAAGAATCAACTGAAGATATTAGTGTGGGCACAATACTTTTAAGAAATGTTACAAATCTTGTGGATTTAATGGCGGTCAGACGTCCCAGAGAAAAATAGCAATCCAAAATTCCATTAAAATGCTGCCACTCTGACTCAAAACAGGGAGCACTGTAACAACAATAATAATGGCGATTAAAATTTGTCCCAAACCATTAACTAGTCCTTACTGTTATCTGCTTTATTCAGAAGAAATTTGAATAACAATATAAAATATTCAGTATGATGCTTTAAAACGTTATTTTTTCAAAGGTAGTTGAAATTAGACATCTGCACTTAAGGAGTATCGAATCCTCTATGCCACAATTCCTGAAATAAATAAATAAATAATAATAATAATAATAATAAAGGCTAATCAACAGACGCAAATAAAAAGATTTCTTTTAAAGAAAAATAACCGTATCAAGCAACGCCCAAAGATCGACAATAAAAGCAACGCTTACTAAAAGGATAAAAGAAATTTGCCGTGAAGGACACCCATAAAAGGGGAAAAGAAACCAAAGAGAGAGAGAGAGAGAGAGAGAGAGAGAGAGAGGTACAAGGAATAGGATGTCTCAAAGACTTATTAGTCCATCCAAGGAGACATCGTGTAATCACTTCTCTAGGAGCAGGTTTTACTGTTCATTCACAGTCCTAATGATTTTGTCTATCTTTCTTTTAAACTCTTCCACACTGTTGCTGTTTACAACTTCTGGTGGCAGTTTATTCCATGTGTCACATATCTTGTATGTAAAGAGGTTCCCACAGTGGGATATGTTGTATCTCTTCAGTTCTAGTTTCCATCCATTATCTCTTGTCTGGTTTTCGTTGAACAAAAATGGGTTACTGTCTACTTTTGTTATGCCCTTCAATATTTTAAATGTTTCTATTAGTTATCCTCGCAATCGTCGTGTTTCTAAGCCATATCTGTTCAGGCTCTCTGGTCGTCTTTGGCAACCTATTTGCCTGATGGATGGAATTTACTTTCTGGCTCTTGCTTGTACCCCTTCTAACCTATTTATTTCCTTTCTTGGTGTTGGTGACCAAAACTGTACTGCATATTCAAGATGAGGTCTAACTATTGATGTGTAGAGCTGCAGCACCGTTTCCTTGTTTCTGAATTTGAACTGCCTCTTTATGTATCCCACTGGTTTCTGTGCCCTCTTTTCTGCACTGTATTGTGGATTTTAAGTCCTTGGTAATAATGACTCCAAGGTCCTCTTCTTGGTCTACACTATTTATGTCATTCCCAAGCAGCATGTAGCTAGCACGAGGGTTGTTTGTTCTTATTTGCAACACTTTACACTTATCCAAGTTAAAAGGCATTTGCCATCTTTTTTTACCATTCTCCCATTTTCTTTAAATAATTTCTTAAACTTTCCAGTGCATCTGCTGCATTTAGTTGGTGTCATCTGCAAATTTGGTTCCTGCTAGTTAAGCCTACATCAATGTCATTAATGTAAGTAAAAAACAAGAGAGGGCCAAGGACAGAACCCTGAGGAACTCCACTTGTTAAATCTACCCATTCTGATTCTTCACCATTTATTACGACTCTGTTTTCTATAAGTTAGCCAATCTTCAATCCAGTCTGCTATTTCTCCTACAATTCCTAAAACTAACTTTTGTAATTTGTTTCTCGCATGGGACTTTGTCAAAGGCCTTTTGGATATCTAAGTAGAGTTCCCCTACTATTGTCGTAAATACCAAGCATGCATGGTATGAAAAAACTCCAATAGGTTTGATAGGCGGATCTGTTTTGTCTGAAACCGTGTTGACTGTTTAAAAACAAGTTGTTTCTATTAATGTGATCCACAATTTGATCTGCAATTATAGACTCAAAAATCTTACAAACGACCGACGTTAAACAGATTGGTCTATAATTTCCCGGCTCTTCTCTTGGACCTTTTGGTGCCTTTCTTTGTTCTTCGCTTTTTCTGTAGAGCTTATATAGGTGAGGCACTATCTCCTCTTTTAGCTCTTTAATTTCTCTTGGATGAATCCCATCCGGGCCAGGAGATTTGAACTTGAGTTTGTCAATTTTATTTTTCATGTCCTCTTCTGTAAATATTTTGTCCAGCGGTTCTGCCCCTTCATATTTAATAGTAGGTTCTGGTAATGCGGTCATGTCTTTATTTGTGAAAACACTAGTAAAAAAACTTATTCAATAACTGATTTTTCCAAGTCTGTTCACCAGGATATCTCTATTGTCCTTTAGGGAACCTATGCTATCTTTTATTGGTTTTCCAGTATTAAAATGAGCAAAGAATTCTTTTGGGTTTTCTTTACAAACTGATGCAACTCTCTTATCCTCATTTATCTTTGCATTTCTTACTAATTTGTCCACCAATCTACAGGGTTCTTTATGCCTGCTTGCTCCTACTGGTGTTGGGTATGGGTTCATTGATTTGTGCACGCTGTCTCTTTCTCTTATTCTACTTTAAATTTCTATATTGAGCCACTTAGGCTGAGGGTTGACATTTGTTAGTAATTTCCTTAATGGTATACATCTAGAGCGTTTTTCTGTGTATTCCTCTATAAAGGATTCCCAGTACTTATTCATGCCTGTGCTCTCGGCGTACTCTAGATTTTTAAAGTACTCCTTTAGCTTTTTTTAGGTCTTGTCGACGATAGTCTAATCTCATTGGTATCTTCTCATTTCTATGTTGAACAAAACCTTTCGTATGAATGTCGTCTGTTAACCTTGAGAGAGAGAGAGAGAGAGAGAGAGAGAGAGAGAGAGAGAGAGAGAGAGAGAGAGAGAGAGAATTTTATAAAATGAAGAATCTTAAAAGGTAAAGACAAAAAAATTCAAAATGAAGAATCGTCAGTGAGAGAGAGAGAGAGAGAGAGAAGAGAGAGAGAGAGAGAGAGAGAAACAAAACCTTAGGTAAGAATGTCGTCTATTTATTGAAAAGAGAGAGAGAGAGAGAGAACTCAACAGCCATGATGATTGCAAGAGCCATTTCTCTGAGACCGGTAACCAATTTCATCTGTGCAAAGAACACTTTGATCCCGACGCCAGAAGCAGCAACAACCAACCCACCCGTTAAAGAACAACGCTTTTTGGCCTTTTCATTTATATATACTACCTTCTGGAGGAGGCGCTGAAGACAAGGAACAGTCTCTTTATTTCTTGTCACTTCTGCGTTGTCCATTTCTTGGTTGGTGAACAAGTACTCACACACACACACACATATACGTATATATATATATATATATCTATATATATAGGATATATAGATATATATATTATACATATTATTCGAGCAACAAATGTCCTTTAATATCTAATTCGCTCTACCTCGGAATTGATATATTTTCATATATGTAAACCGAAAGGGAATTTTCTAGTTGATATTATCATCAACTAAAATATTCCCCTTCGGTTTACATATATGAAAATAGGTATATCAATTCCGAGGTAGAGCGAATTAGATATTAAAGGATATTTGTAGCTCGAATAATTTATATAAATCACGGTGATGTGATAATTATTCATAATATATATATCTATATATATATATTTTTCTTTAAAAAAAAAATATATATATATTTTATATATATAAGATATATATATATATATACACACACACCGAAGAGGAATGAACTAATTGATAAATGGTTCGTCACCTGACGAATTCCACCCACTGACGGAGACGAGCTGTCACTTGCCACGGCAATTACTGCACAGTGATGAACAAATTCCTGATTCTGATCATAATTGTACAAGAATTTAAATCCCCACCGCAACTGCTAACATTCGCCATCTTTGAAATCCAACACATAGTACATTCGATATAAGCCCGTCACGATGATGAGAAAATGAGCAGAAGAAACCAACAGCTTCAAAAGATGGATAATATAACCACGTGTAAGAATCCATATTCAAAATAAAGTATCATTATCATTATAATCATATATAATTATCATCATAATTATTACTGCTACCGCAAAGTTTTCCAGCTTATTTCAAATACTGATATGTGAACAATGGTATTTCAAGCGAAGTTGCGATGCATTACTATCGTCAAACAATTCCCCTTGAATTAAAATCATTCATTTATGTTTTTGTCTCTTCATTTATCTTTTTATCTTCTTTTTCTATTACCTGATCTCTTCTTTCCGTATTTCCTATTATCTTCTATAATTTCTTTCGAATATACACCGTGTTCTTTGGAAGCTTGAATTTCAAGTCGGTGGCCCATGTAGATTTGTCCCACACGTGTTTGGAAAATAACTTTCCTTAATAAATATACCTCCCTTATCAACAAACTTCTAATTTAAAAATGGCCTACCAAGAACACCTATTTACAAAAAAAGCTTTCTAAAAAAATTACCTCCCTTCCCAAAAAATTTCTAATTTAAAAATGGCCTACCAGGAACACATATTTACAACAAACTTTCTTAAAAAAATTACCTAATTTAAAAATGGCCTACCAAGAACACATATTTACAATAAAACTTAAAAAAATGATCTCCCTTCCCAATAAACTTCTACTTTAAAAATGGCCTACCAAGAACACGTGTTTACACAATAATTTTCATTAAAAAAATACCTCCCTTATTAACAGACTCCTAACATAAAATGGCCTACCAAGAACACGTGTTTACAAAATAACTTTTCTTTAAATAAAAAAGAAAAATCAGTGTCACCAGGCACTTATTCCCCAAAGCATCTGAAAATCAGCTGATGTTTTGTTTGACATGGAGTGGAAATCCCCTTTTCAAGTTCACGTACTGGCAATTATTCATCCCACTGTGGCGCAAATAAGGTCAATGACACAGCATAATTCGGTCCATACATGACCCCTGCAGGCAGGTAGATTCAAACATGAGAGAGAGAGAGAGAGAGAGAGAGAGAGAGAGAGAGAGAGAGGGGGGGGGGGGGGGGGGGCATTAACATATGTAAAGTAAGCATGACGAAACCAGTGACACGATATCTTGCAAATACTTATAAAGACGATTACCATAAACTCATAAACAGGAACAGCAGCAGTGAAGGGTTGCGGTCAAGTGTAACAAAAAACAAGAATAAACTGGAACAGGTAAAGGTTTCATATTTATTATACACACACACATATACTATATACATACGATTCAATTCCCTCTGCCCGGACGACTTCGCCAATACTAATTAATATTTAACTATTGGAGGACTTCCTCATTATATTTTCACATTTCGTATATCCTTCAGTTAATGACATTCTGCTCAAATTAGGCTATCCACATTAACCATCAATTGTATTCCTTGAAATTTGTTTTAACTAACCTCTCTTTACTTTACATTTCATCTGGGTACATCGTTTTTTTTTCTTATTTAATTTTACATCATAACTGTACTTCACAACTTATAGTCTAATATCTAACCTGCCGTTTGATTACCATCAGCATGATATACATGATCCATTAATAGTCAGTATGCTACCTAAATTAAACAGAACAATTCAATTTTTTTTTCATATTCAATTATACATCATAACCTTCCTTTACGACGTAAAATTTACCTTACTCCTTTGGAATAATCATCAACAGGATATACTTAATTAACCCAGTAATCGTCAGCATATGTAAACTTACACTGAACAATTTCTTTTCGTTCTTTTTTTATATAATTTTAAATCATAACCATACTGTAGGACAAACAGCACTTAACCTGCAGTTTAAATGATCAATAGGACACCAATAAACAATTAATCGTCAGGTTATACTGAAAATGTCTTCTCTTCTTACACCGAGTTATATTACACTATAGTCGGTTCACTTAAGGTCGATTCTTGGGTGAGCCCTAAGCCTGCGAGACGTTTGTTTGGTGGCCGCTGATTGGCTGAGAGCCACTTACCTCCCGGTACCAGCCAATCAGCGGCCGCCAAACAAACGTCTCGTAAGCATAGGGCTCATCCAAGAATCTACCTTAAGTGAACCAGCTATAGGTTTATCCTGAACCCTCTCACACTACACATACGTACAAAAGTATCTACACACATAAACTACACATACAACGCGAACTGGAGTCTCCACACCCAGGCAATTACATTCACCATTCCTAATATCCCACATTAGCCCCTTCATAAAAAGCAAGATGACGTCGGTGTATGGCTGATGTTCGTCACGCTATGGGGTCTCGCTTGCCTAATGTGCAGGACCAATCGACTGACTATACTAAAGGGAAAAAAAATCGACGTTTATCTATATTGTCTCCAAAACCTTGTATTAGTGGCGAGTAAATTTCAACTGTTTACTCAGCAAACAACTTGTTTTGGCTCCTAAAAAATAATAAATAAATAAATAAAAAATTTACCTACGGCTGACATTGGCAAAAACGTTCAACACAGGTCTGACAGACAAACGGACCGACCGAAATATACACACGAATGGCTGATTAGAAATGAAATACGGAATATAGAATTTAGGCCAAAGGGCCAAGCGCTGGGGCCTACGAGGCCATTCAGCGCTGAAAGGGAACCCGAGAGAAGACAGGTTTTAAAAAGCGTAACATAAGGAAACTCCGCAGTTCCACTAATGAAACAATTGTCAGGAGCGGGTTAAGGAAAATAAGATGGAATAAAGAGAATACGAACGGAGGTACAGTAAAAATATGAAAAGGGTTGCAGCTAGGCGCCTAAAGGACGCCGCAAAAAAAAAAAAAAGGAAACTCAAGTAATGCCTACAGTGCACTACGAGAGGTGTACTGACGGCAGCACTACCTCTACAGGGACATACTGCTGAAGGGAAACATTATTTCAAGAATCCTTATTCCAATTCACGGACACCATTAAAACGATAAGAGCTCCTACCTAAACAGTATCAATCACTCACCAGGCTAAATGAACTGCCTGTTCTGGTTGTGTCCCCGGCCAAAAAAAACCACTTGGCACAATCGTTAACTGCAATAAGCGTCTCACTCTCATTAATAATATATATCTCATTTCTTTCACATACCTCTTCTCAAGTTGCGTGCACGACGCAAAGAAAGCGGGTCCATTATTCATGACCAGGTGCTCATGCTTCCACTGATATTGACAAAAGACAGACCTTTTGTCTTTCGATGGCTTAACCAAACCAATGCATTGATCATTAATGGTTTCAAACTAATTTTTGCTGTCCTGTAATTACATCGACGATAATTATTTAGGTAACTCGACAGAGCTGGATATTTTGTGGCTAATGTTGGCTGTAAAGCAATAATTTAATGTCATATAAACTGTCTTACCAAGTGTTTGTCTTTGATTATAAATATTAGTTGGACTCTCTCTCTCTCTCTGTATATATATATATATATATATATATATATATATATTATATATGTATACATTTTCTACATACTATATGTAAATATTTGTGTATATGCATACATAAATACACATATATGTATATGTATGTACGTATACATTTTCTACATACTATATGTAAATATTTGTGTATATACATACATAAATACACACACACACACACATATATATATATATATATTTACATATATATGTGTGTGTGTGTGGTCCAAAGTTTACCAGCCGCGACCAATTTCTGACTGGGCAAAGCAATTCGAATCTGCTTCCTATCAAACACATTGTGACCCATGCTAACATAAGTAATGGATTGAGTGTTTGTAGTCAGTCAACTGAAACTGGTGGCAGACATGGTCTGGTACACCCCTGGATGTTCGAGATATTTGTGAACGATATCTAACTAATACATGAAAGTAACTGACAAGACTAAGACAAAATATATAAATACTTGCATAGCTCGACTATGACCAACAATGGCGAAGTGCTCAGGCTGCGGTAGCTGTGAACATCGATTACTGAATAAACACGAGAGCTACATACACGAATAATACCTGACAATCAAACGCGCGACTTTCCAGTATAAACGTTCAGAAAAATTAGTGTAAAACGTAATTTATACATCAATTGACCCTACCTCTTACACAACAAAAATAAAACACCATAAAAATTATATAACTTTAACGGTAACTACTACAACATTAAGAAGGTATTATAACGTTCCCAGAATAATAAAACAAGAAAATATATATACCTTTAACGCTCAGTACTACAGCATTAACATGATATCATAATCCTCACAAAATCAAATATATACTTTTAACGGCAAGTATGACAGCATTAAGAAGGTATTATACCAATCCGCCCTCTCCCCCCAAAAACAAAAATAAATAAAACAAGAAAAAATGAATATATTCAAACGGTAAGTACTACAGCACCAAGAAAGTCTTATCTCTGAGTAAACCAACTGAATATTCAACTCATGCTCAACTCTCACAGGGGCCACAGCTGAAAAGTCCTGATCTCCGAACCTTCGATGTTATTTAAGATAAAATATTTCTGAATGCTGAATAAATGTTAGCATTCAAGAAAAGGTTGTGTATTCCCTGGAACTGAGATAGAATACCCAATTCTTGGTTTACTCGGCAAACCGGGAAACTGTGGGAATTAAAACAAGAGCCCTTTTAGGTTTTCAGGAAGCGTTTATGGGATGAAGTTGTTAGTCTCACGCCAAACCCCATGGATTGATTTTAAGTAACTTGCTGCCAACGACGTCTGGATTATCGTGGCGGTGACCAATCCAGTTACTGACCAGATCCGACATTGCCTGACGATCACTGATATATATATATATATATATATATATATATATATATATATATATATATATATATATATATATATATATGGTATTATTCCGCGGCGACCTAGACTATGGCAGTTGCAATTTTTATGCAGTTTTACCTACTGAACAAGAATTTTAAGTAATATTTATTCGGACGACTGTAATTAACCCCCCAGGGGCCAGTAATAAACACGGCGAAATATATTGGACCCCAATCCCTAGTGGATGTCGTATCCGCGGTTACGTTCCTTGCAGTCCGTGCGGAACTATTCTGTAGAATTACGATATATATTTATATTGCAAATGTATTATAACTTCCTACGCTCTGGAGCGGCTACTGGAAGACAAAAATGTAGCCCGCTCTTCTTCTTCTAAAGCTATGAGTGTATCCGTGATATTAATGAACAAGCATTCAAATCACCGTTAATCCAGACTCTTACAAAGTTAAATAAAACTAAACCACCACTCGCTATATTTTTGCTTTGGGCAAATCTTGACATTGCAGCTAGCTGATCAATATCCACGTTCTTTTAACAGGTATCTAAGCTGTTCTGCTTCTCTCCACCTTTTACAAATGATTTACAAAAGAGCTTCTGAAGTACGAGCATTAGTTTTATATCTCAAGTGAGGGAACTGAAAGGCGTGAAAATTGCAATAAAGTTCTCTATTCACGTCATTTCTTAGGTTTCTGTCTTCCGTCAAATTTCAGTGCGTGAATACCATCTCCTATCTCGAAAGCATATTTCTTGAAAGCAGGTTCTAACTAAACACTCCACTTTCCCTCCTTACGGGTACAAACACACACACACACACACACACGCTAGTCACAGGAATTTATGTCTAACAAAGAAAGGTTATGACGCATGTACCTACCGTTATACTGGTCTTACCTAGTTTAAAAACAAAACATAACTTTATCTATCTTTGAAGATATATATTATATATAATTATTATTATATATATATATATATATATATATATATACTGGGAAGCTTAAGCAGTGTACAATATTTTCAAATTTTATGAAAACAGCCCATTCATCGACAGAAGTCAACTTCACACCTTAGCCTTATTGTTACACAATCTGCTTCAGCCATTAGAATGCTAATAAGCTTAATTTATCATAAATAAATGAAGATAATATGAATACATAACACCCATCAGTGCAACCATTCTGAATTATTTGCCAACGTTGTCCTAAATTCTTTTGTGATGAGCTTCGCAAACACAACTCATTAGTCTACATAGGCCTTGAGTTTGACATCAAATACACTAGATTGTAGGTTTCTGTCTATAAAGAAAAGCCTTTTTTTTTTGCCGAAAGCTTCCTGCAAATCTTGTTTTATTATGTCTAGTACAATAGTTGTGAGAACGGAACTATTTTGCTTAAGATTAGATTAGATTAGATCATAAAATTTTTGGCACATATCCAAGCGCCGGAGCCGAGGGGCCATTCAGCGCAATAGGGGACTTGGAAAAATCTGGACTTCGAATGACAGGTTGAGCTAGTCTCACTATATTCGTAATTGCAGCCTAGAAAAGTTTCTAGGTCAATATGATACTTATAGAGTTTAATATAATTCGATTAGATTTTAAAATCACCTGACACCTGGCTTAAACTCTCCCAAGGCCACTTACACATGTTCTGCTAACTGAACAGGTGTGATTATAAATAAACCTGTGGTGTCAGGGAACACAAAATACAATGTCAGAGAACAGAAGACGACTCTCATAAAGAACTTCTTTTGAAGTGGACTGGAATAATAAGTAGAATTAAGAAACATAAAAAAGTAAATTGTATTGCCACCTTATACTGGATGTAAGCTGGTCACTACTTGGTAGGGTCAGCTACGAAAGTGATTTTTTTAAGGCCAGATGACAAAGTGATCCTTTTCATACAGGCATAAACTGACCAAATAATGAGTCTAGTTCGACAAATTCTACAGAGAGTGAACTCACCGACCGACATATTTTGGAACTATAACATTCAATATTGATTACATATCAATAGCATCAAATATCTGATGTCTAGACATACTCATGTCTTATTCTAGACTTACCGCCGAAAATATGGAAATGGATGGGTGTATCGGCCTAGAACTGGAGCACGTCAGAGAGAGAGAGAGAGAGAGAGAGAGAGAGAGACTTGGGGAGCTGTCAATGGATATATAGTACGTACTGCGCATACCCATCGTAATAAAAAGTACGCGTGAAGTGTTACAGTACATGTAATATGCTCCCTCATTAAGCGAAATTAATAATAACAATAAAAATAGCTGTCCTGAATAAGATTCTTCGCTTAAATCAAACTACATTTCAGCATAAAAAAATACAATGCAATCAAAATCACATTAGCTCCCCAGGTGGCGTAATTTAGCTTGCTTGGCGGATTCGCAATACGATGAGGTAGCAGGAAGGGAACTTGCTGCATTTCTCATCTATGAAATCAGCAACAGTCCTAACCAAAAAGATACAAAAAGCATTCTAGATATATTTAAGAAGGTATAATCCTTCCAAACTGGAACAAATCTAATGAAAACATCTTGAAAATAATTTGAAGAAGTTCCAAATAAAATCCAAGTGGTCAAGAGACTCATAAAGAAAATATACATAAACCAACATATTCCGACAAAGAAAATGAATAAGGTGAATCTTGTGAATATCCTAATTGATGCATTAGGAAAAAGAATGCCAAAAGCATGCAAACTGTGTAAGGTTTGGTATAGCATAGTCAATCCACAAAACCTAATCAGAAAATGTGCTGCATGCAACATTCCGACCCATCCACAGTGTGCTGAGTTAATTGCAAAAAATTTGGAGAAAAGAAAATACAAGAATTTTTTGTTCAACATGTCTATCATGGATAGACAATGTTATTAAATCAAGATTGAATGTACAAATTAGTTGAGGGATGAAGAAGAAGAGAAGAGGAAGAAGAAGAAGAAAAGAAGAAGAGGAAAACGGAAGAGAAGAATAAACAAAAATGAAATGACAGAAAAAAATAAGGAAAACAAAGAAAACGAACAAGATAAAAGTATGGATGCAGAGATACTCATTGATACTACATATGAGGCAATAAAGCAGCATACCTACGAAGAAATAAATTACGATATGACAACAGAAAAAGCAAATCCCGAAGAGGCTCTACCCAGATCTACACAATGACGGGAAAGAGTAGACAAGAAAGACAAAATCTGCAACCTTTTGAAAAGAGGGAATTGCAGATTTGGAGAAAGATGTTACTACAAACATCCTAAGGTATGTCAAAACTATGAAATATATGGTAAATGTGCATACTTAGATGGCTATGGGGATGATTGCAGAGATCTGCCATCCAAAAATATGTAAAAAACCTAAAAGAAGGAAAAGGATGTAAGTTCGACAAAAAATGCAAAATATGCACCCTGTAGCCATGAATCATAATCAAATAAATAACCAACCAAGTAATAAAATCCAAAATAAGAAAGAAACAAACAAATAAAGAGAGAATCAAGAATATCAGGTAAAAGAGAAAAGCAAACCACCAATGGATATGCAGAGGTGTCAGCAAAAAATTTCAAAGCATCAGCTCCGAAATTCTACTCAAGAGATAATAACTGTATTTATTATGCAAGAGGATTAGCAGAAACGGAGAAAATTGCAGATTCAGACACAAAATGAATAATTATGATGAAGGAAGATCAAATATTATGGTAAAAGTTGGATTTTTTAATGTCAGAATTCTGGAAATGAAAAAAAGAACAACATACCAGAACAGGAAAGAGACATGGGAAAATCCTTATTACTACCATTATTAAATGAAGGAGAAACACGCAAACCATCATAGTGATGAATGCGCAGGGTTTAGTTACGAGTAACTCAAAAAGAAAAATAGAGTACTAGAAGAACTAACCCAAAATGAAAAAGAAAATAGATATAATGAATATAAGTGAAACCTGGTATTCCCAAGAGACTGGGAATGATGATCAAATAAAAGGGTTCCAAACTTATAGATCAGATAGAAAAAATAGGAATCAAGGGGGGGGAACCGCAATATATGGGAAAGACAAAAAACAAGGAAAAATATATGAGAAATATAGTAACTCAGAATGTGAACTAATAGCGGTAGAATTTGAATCTGAAAAATTGATGAACATAGTAATATATAGACCTCCTAATACTAAAGAGTTTGACTTAATAATTGAAAAATTGGATGATATATGTAGACAAAATCACCAAGGACTGGACTATTCTCCTATCTGGTGACTTCAACTTTCCTTTCGTAGAATGGAAAGACCGAATAGGAGATTGTGGTTGTATTATACATTACAAAAAAGAGAGTAATAGTAGTGCAGAAGATAAGAGGCAATTTGAAAAGCTATTAGATATGCTACTAGAATACAAACATTCAACAAATAAATCACCTGCCAACAAGAAAAAAAGGAAAATACTTTAGACCTAGTATTTGTGAACGAGATGAATTATGTTAAAGAAATAATAGTTTATAATGCGAGTATTTCAGACCATAATGTCATAGAATTAACAGTTCATTCCAAAGCAAGTGAAAATAGAGATAAGCAAGAAATGAAAAAGTGGGAAGGATATGGAAAATACAACTTCTACAGTAAAAATATAAAATGGTCAGAAATTAATAAGAAGAATTAAACAAAGATTGGGATAATCATTTTCGTAAGTGATGACATAGGGTTAAATACGGAGATATTATATAAAATATTGGAGAAAATAGTGATAAATATATACCGAAGAAGAAAAGTAAACATCATTCATGCATACCAAGAGACAGAACGATCTTGTTCCAGAAAATCAGAAAGTGGAAAAAAAGGTCTTGCAAAAGAAAAAAATGCATGGAAAGTATAGAACTAAAAAGTAAGATAGAAAATGAGAACAAAAGATTATACAATCAAAAGAAAATGAAAAACGGGACTTGGAAGAAAAAACCCTATTAAATATCAGCAAAAACCCCAAACAAACTTATACTCAATATGCGAAGAAGATGAATAAAAGAAGAATAGAAATAGGCCCTCTGAGAATTGAAGGGAGATTAACGAATGAAAAAAAGGAAATTTTGCAACATACTGGCAGAACGATATAAGAGAGAATTCACCCCTAGAATAGATAATGGAAGATAATGATATAGAAGTAAGGGACGAAAATAGTGAATATTTAGCTGACATAGAAATTAATTGAAGCTGAATATTGTGCAGGCAAACTTAATGCAATTAAAAATGGAGCTGCTGCAGGGCCGGATGGAGTCCCTGCTATTTTGTTAAACGAAAGTAGTTCACTCTATCGCAAAGCCACTTGCAATATTATTAAGACAAAGTGTAGATACAGGCAAGATTTATGATGAGCACAAATTAGCATATATCACCCCTACTTTCAAAAGTGGATCAAGACTAGAGGCAAGTAATTATAGGCCTGTGAGTCTAACATCACATATTATGAAAGTGTATGAAAGGGTAATGAAGAAAAATATTATGAAACATTTAATAAAAAATAATTTGTTTAATATAGGACAAACACGGTTTTCGTACCCGGAAAAGTACACACACCCCAACTGTTAGTCCACCGTGAGAACATATTCAAAATAAAAAAATATGAAAAGCGGAATGAAACAGATGTGGTTTATCTAGACTTTGCAAAAGCTTTTGACAAAGTAGACCATAATATATTAGCAAAGAAAATTAGAAAACACAATATCGTAGATAAGTAGGAAGATGGTTAAAAGAATTTCTACACAACAGAAAAACAGATAGTTATTGCAAACGATGAGAAATCGGATGAAACCAAGGTAATATCCGGTGTGGCCACAAGGTACGGTGCTAGCTGCAATATTGTTTGTTATTATGATTGAAGACATAGACAGTAATGTTAAGGATTCGGTAGTGAGTAGTTTCGCTGATGACACAAGAATAAGTAGAGAAATTACTTGTGATGAAGATAGGAACGCTCTTACAAAGAGACCTTAACAAAAAGTATATGATTGGGCAGAGGTAAATAGGATGGTATTTAACTCTGATAAATTTGATCAATAAATTATGGAGACAGAGAAGGAAAGCTATATGCATATAGGGGACCTAATAATGAGACAATCACAAATAAGGAAGCAGTTAAAGACCTTGGTGTGATGATGGAATAGGAACATGTTATGCAATGATTCAAATAGTCAATACTCTGTTGGCAAAATGTAAAGCAAAAATGGGAATGTGTTGTTACGGCACTTCAAAACAAGAAAGCTGAACACATGATTATGCTTTATAAAACATATGTTCGTAGTCCACTTGAATATTGCAATATGATATGGTACCCACACTATCAAAAGGATATTGCACAAATAGAGAGTGTACAAAGGTCCTTTACAGCTAGAATAGAAGAAGTTAAGGACCTAGACTACTGGAAAGACTACAATCCTTAAAATTATATAGTCTAGAAAGGAGAAGAGAACGCTACATGATAATTCAGGGCATGGAAACAGATAGAAGGAATAACAGAAAATATCATGGAACTAAAAATATCAGAAAGAGCAAGCAGAGGTAGATTAATAGTGCCCAAAACTATACCAGGAAAAATAAGGAAGCACACAGGGCATTAATCCACTACGCACCAGCATCGATAATGCAGCGTCTCTATTCAATGCGTTGCCAGCTCATCTGAGGAATATATCAGGAGTGAGCGTAGATGTGTTTAAGAATAAGCTCGAGCAAATATCTAAACTGCAATCCCAGACCATCCAAGATTGGAAGATGCAAAATATACCGGAAGATGTACTAGCAACTCTCTGGTAGACATTAGAGGCGCCTCACACTGAGGGACCTGGGGCAACCCGAACGAACTGTAAGGTCTGTAAGGTAAGGTAAGGTAAGGATGTGAATGATATTCGAGTCAAAAGTGACATGGGAAATAAACGATTACACAATTCTCAGAGAGAGAGAGAGAGAGAGAGAGAGAGAGAGAGAGAGAGAGAGCTGGCTTTAATGATGCAATATGAAAACACTAGGCTCAGCCTGAACAGGTAACTAAAATTATAAATGTGCAACTGTGGTATACCAGAGGGCGTGCCAATTACTTAGAGAGAGAGAGAGAGAGTCGCATAAAAAACAGGAAACGACTCAAAAAAACTAACCAAACATATATAGGTCAACGTGCAGTAAACATTCACTTGTTTATTTTTCCATTATACAGTTTCCGACAACTTTCTCAGACGTTATAAGGTTTTTCACGTTCAAAGAGAGAGAGAGAGAGAGAGAGAGAGAGAGAGAGAGAGAGAGAGAGAGATACCTAAGTTGATAACTTCTTGATAATGCTAGCACTAGGCCGAGGTATGCCTTAAACCCCACACACACACACACACACAGAGCCATTCTCATTAAATATTCATTAGTAATGTTTAATAAAAACCCACTTAAAACACTTGCTTAATATAACGGCCTTAAGTAATATTCACTAACATCTGCTGTTCGGTCATTTCGATTTGTAAGAGTATTAAGTGAAAAAAAAAAAAAATAAAAACAAAGGAAAAAATTAGTTTTTAGTGTTCACATAGCTGAAAGAAAATCTTTCTGTAGTAATATTAAAGTTAACTTACGGTCATCAACACAACACCAGCTTCGTAACCTGAAGTTTCTTGTGTAGTACGTGATAAACATTTTACAGTTTAATAAAATAAGGTGCCCTGAGGAAACAGGGATCTTTACATACACACAATAATACAAATTCTGAGAAATCCTCCATTCTACTGCTAAGTTTTTTATAATAAAAATATTAATCTTAACTTGAAAAAGCACTGAGAATTTTTGAAAATTCTCCGGAATATCAAGAATGATTTTTTAAAGTCTCGTCTGAGATATCCTTCATTCTCGTGTAAAGTTTTTCATTTGAAGTCCCAGAGAATTATTCTTTAACGAATAACTGTTTCTTTTTAAACTCAAAGTCAACGATGACACAAACTGTCAAACCGAAATCTCGTGACACTCGAGGAGGGAAAAATATAACTGACCTAATGAAGGGGTTTGTAGTTCTAGGGATATGTTTTGAGGATGAAGTTGAGGGAATAAAAAGGTAAGAGGAAGAATATAAGGGGGTTGTGGGAGATTGGGGTTGATGGTGGTGATGGGGTTGCCCCAACAAAGAAGAGAGAACCCGACACACTCACTCGACTCACCACGCGCACACTGATGAGTCTCCTCTCTCCGTTCTCCATCATGCCGCGTGCTCGCTTCAAACTCCCCCCTCCTCCCCCTTCCCCATCTACCCTCACAACTCCCCCTCTCCATCAAAACCCCTCATCCCCCTCCTACCTTAATCTGTTCAAACCCCCTATTCCAACCCTCCAGGTCAAATTCCCCTCACCCACCCGCCTCCCTCCAACCAACCTGTTACGCTCACCCAGTGACTTCGCGCTCATCCCACTTTTGTTTTTACTTTTTTTTATTTCATTTTTATTTTAGTCTTGGCTATTCAAATGCATGGCGGTTGAGTTTTGATATAAAGTTAATGGTCTAAAAATTTCGCTATTTCCGTCCACTAAACTGAAGTATTTATTTCCTTACACGAATAAAAAATTAGTGCGATAGTACTAGTCTGATATCGTTACATTTGTTTAATTTTTTTCTTGGGTATTCAAATGCATGGCGGTTAGGTTTAGGTAAAGAACAGATGTTGTAATAAAAACCGCTATTATTCCAGACTATGAAACTGAAGCATTTATTTCCTTTAACGAATAATATCTGCGTTCCCGCTATAGCACTACTCTGATATTATTCCATTCTTATTTTTTTTTTTAATCAAATTCTTGGCTATTGAAATGCATGGCGGTTGGGTTTTGGTATAGAGTAGATGCTGAAATAAAATGCGCTAGTATTTACGACTGATAAACTGAAGCATTTATTTCCGTTCAGATATAACCACGCACTGAACCATGGTACTATTCTGATATTGTTCCACGACAAGCGTTGAGAATTATTAACAAGTAAAAAAAGGTTCGTTACGGATAACGAATCTACTACGCTTTTACCATTCGTGCGGGAGGTAGGGATACGAATGCACGTTTGCGTGAATATAAATCAAGAAACAACGACGAGTTCTTAGATTTCACGATAGCAACTAAGTCACAGACTGCGTACGAACACAGCACGACGTCGAGCTTAAAATCAAAGACTGTAACCAATATTCGAACTAGGCCTAGTGTTTTCCCTTATTCCATTTCATAGCAATATTAGATGGCGTTTTTAATTAACTTGTACTGTATGTATATTATAAGCCCAAAAACACACTCGCACATATCCACACACATGCTCCCCTCTCTCTCTCTCTCTCTCTCTCTCTCTCTCTCTCTCTCTCTCTCTCTCTCTCTCTCATAAAATTTATATGAATTAACTAGTAAGCGGTCATCGACAAAATGAAGTCATAAAGACACTTATTACATAAGTTAGAGGATGATCAGTATGTCAATGTCATAATTAGACTTAACTTATTCAAGACGCATTAATTTTTGGCAAGGGCTAACGCTGCTATTCCACAGGCTTAAAAACCCTTCCTCTCTCTCGCTCTCTCTCTCTCTCTCTCTCTCTCTCTCTCTCAAATACACCAAATATTTCGTACAAAATTCGAAAAAAAAAAAAATCATCAGCCTGCTGTCAAGTCAACACACAAAACCGTACCAACGAAAATATGTTTTTAATGTATTTATTTTTCTTTTTCCAATTTCCACCGGATATGACAACATCCGCTCTCTCTCGTTACGATGACAAAGACGAACGTTATGAGACAAAAATGAAATGTCACAGCGTTATTAAAAGAATAGATTAACGTCGTGTTTACTACTGTAAACAATGGCAGATGTGAAACTGTGACGAATGGATTTGCAGTTGTATTACTGCACTGTTACCTCCAGGATATAACTAGGAGCTGGCTCCAAGCTTTAGAATGCAAAACGTACTTAGACTATCCTTGTTACTTGTTACACAAAATACAATACATACACGGATACGCACTTCAGTTTCATAAAGTATCCCACTTTGATTAGAAAGCAAATTTTTTTTTATTTATTTAAATCAATAAAGTTTATTTACATAAATGGCAATTTTCATTTACACAATACTTTTGTACAGTAATATTGTATATACATACCTAAAAATTCGAGCTTATCTCAGGTTTAAAGGACTTCTTTCATAAATCCATCTGTCACAATTGATTTTAGTTTGTCACCATAAATGAATCTTAGGATCCATCTGCAATAATTTACTTTGCCTTTGAGAAAACTAAAGGGTTAACTTGTATTTCTAGAATTTCAGAGAGAAAGTACTACTATGGTTTCGTTTTCAAAAGATAGTTCATAACCGAGGGGTGGTAAGGTCAGAGAAGTTAGACAGCTTATTATTATATAACATTCATTTAATAATAATTTATATATATATTATATATATATATATATATATATATATTATATATATATATAATAATATAGTTCACAAGCTGCAAAGTTGAAACTATATTTCAAAATATTTGATTATTTGAACCGAGCCATCACATATTTCACTTTCATTTCATAATATTTCGTTTGATATCATTTCTAAAAACGGAAATTAACAAATATTAAATACGAGGCAGTCCATTTCCAAAATACTCGTCAAAGCATCCCAGAACAACGAAATATTTAAGGCTCAGAATGTCAAGCTATACGGTCGCAGTTACATCAAATCTCAATCGGTACTGTATCACCCCGCAGGCGTAAATAGAATTAAAGTCTCATTTCATGTAAGCCGACTGATATGTATATATATATATATATATATATATATATATTATATATATATATATATATATATATATCAATAGAAGGATACACAGTAATAATCTTGTTTAGAAGAATGGACGAAACCTTTAAGCACGTAAATTTTTTTACAAATACAATTCGTCTTTCAAAACAAGGGCATTCCTGTGGGTGATCCTTCTATGGATAACTGGGAAGCAAGATACGGTGTTTTTATATTCATACATATATATATATATATATTATATATATATATATAGTATATATATTGTATTTATATACTGATGTGAGTGAAATAGCATGAAATCACAAGGCATAGGTAAGTATTAGCGCCCCTTTTACTGGTTCAGTTTACAGCGAACGTTTAGACTTATGTACCAACAAAACCCGTTCCGCAGGAATTGGATCTCTGCTGCTACGGATGCAGGGGAGAGAGAGAGAGAGAGAGAAGAGAGAGAGAGAGAGAGAGAGAGAGAGAGAGAGAGAGATTCCATGAATAAAGAGAATACTGCACCAGAATGCAACTGGTCTATCCCGTTTTGCCGGCAAGAAAAGTGACATGTCCTTATTTTCTTTGAGTGATTGTGTTACGTAAATAGAAATAGATGGAAACGGCTAATCCGAAACGGCGACCCCATATAAAAATGGGAACCAGCTGGGAAGAAGAAGAAGACTGTGTTACGTAATTTCAATTATGCACGAAATAGTAAGTTCAGTACATGAAATGGAACCCTTCTACCTATTTATTTGGCAGAACTAGAACGAGTGGGCCCCCACCATCACCACCACCACAACACACACACGAAAAACTTATTCCATGAGTAAACTAAACAAACTTGGCTTCTTCAAAATTCTCCATTTCTGATTTTTGTCTAATGTAGTACTAGGCCTCTGTTTTTAGGTCGAAGTTCTTTGTGTGGTCGGAATCTAAACATCAAATCACAGATCTATACATAATTCTATTTTTTCATGGACCACTTGACGGATGGAAGAAGAATAGGCCACCGAAGACACCAATAATCCCAGGCTACAGATCTCATCAGAGATGTGGTAGACCAGCAGATGCTCCAGAGAGAGAGAGAGAGAGAGTGAGTTACCCTTATGTTTGAGACATTTATTGTTACAGTGATATATAATACTACACTCGGACAATAACGACCATCTCAGCCTTTGTTAGGCCTTCCTTAGGCCTATCATTTTCTCGAAATCGAAGCCAGCGTTCTTTCCGCCATAAATATTATTTCCTATTTCTCCCCCAGCACCTGACCGCATCATGCAGGTGGCAAGTACTCTGACCTTATACCCGATACGAATCCCAGAGGACCACTCAAACCCCATATCCACTTTCCTGACAGGAGAAAGAGGGGAGGGAAAGCGAGCGAGTACTGTACATGAAAGAAAAGAAAGGACTGACTTTTTATATAGTTTCTTTTTTTTTTTTTTAACTTGAGACAGAAGGAATAATAGAGGGTCAGGAGGAAAGGTGACGTGATAAGAATAACCTGCCACCCGAACCAAGTCGAGAGAGGGCCGCTAGACCTGTACAGAATCTGGCAAGAAAAACGACAAAATAATACGTATTTATAAGACCTGAAGAGAATCAGGAAAGAAAAAAACGACAAAAT
This sequence comes from Macrobrachium nipponense, assembly GCF_015104395.2. Classification (NCBI taxonomy): domain Eukaryota; kingdom Metazoa; phylum Arthropoda; class Malacostraca; order Decapoda; family Palaemonidae; genus Macrobrachium; species Macrobrachium nipponense. The sequence goes on along the minus strand of NC_061109.1, from coordinate 22,183,217 downwards.
AATAGAGAATCAGAAAAGAAAAAACAACAAAATAATAGAGAATCAGAAAAGAGAAAAACGACAAAATAATAGAGAATCTGGAAAGAAAAGACGACAATATAATAGAGAATCTGAAAAGGAAAAACGACAATTTAATAGAGAATCACGAAAGAAAAAATGACAAAATAATAGAGATTCAGGGAAAAAAACGGCATAATAATAAAGAATCAGGCAAGAAAAAATCGACAAAATAATAAGTATTTATTTAAAAAGTGGCAAAACAATAAATTATTTATCAACGACACATCTGAAAAAGAAAGCTGCAGAAAAGACTCCGAACATTTTTCATTTCCTGATTTTTCGCGTCGAAATTTTCAAGTTATTTACAATAAATGTCTTTCTTCTCTAGTAATAGAACATGGCAAAACACTCATACGAAGTAATGGCTTGCTCTTCACCCATTTGCATAAGCAGCTTAAAATAGATTTATTGACATTACTTATAAGTTACAATAATAAGAACGATTTCAATGACTAATCACTTGGAGAGGTTTGGAAAACTAATGACTTCTAAAAACAGACGCTAATTTTACGGCTAATCTTATGGTAAATGTAAAGGAGACGGCTGCACGAAGATACCTTTGATTAATGTATACTTTGTCGACCACATAGTATATAAATGGGTGTACATAATACTTAGATCGCCGAGAGGGGTACAGTAGATTGCATGTGATATCTAGGCCCGTCCCTTACGATGCTCCTGATTGGCTGTTGATAAGCCAATCACAGGGCTGGAAACTCTCAGTCTCTCGAGAGAGTTAACAAAGGCAGGATGTATATTCCACGTCTCCAAAAGAGGTGGAACATGCATCCTGCCTATGCGAACTCTCGAGGGAGTGAGTTTCTTTTCTAGCCCTGTGATTGGCTTATCAACAGCCAATCAGGAATGTCGTTAGGGACGGGCCTAGACATCACATTCACGGTTGATGTGAATCTACTATAGTACTAAACACATCGCAAGGAGCTTCCGCCATGGCGGTGGCACGTTGATAACAAGCCAAACTAGCACCAAATCTGTTATGCACGCACATTTCTCTTATAGATCTTGCAAAATGAGCTGTTCGTCCGTTTAGTTTGTAATATAGAATAGTTGACAACCATAAAATCACTTAAAATTCACGTCTTATATTTGAAAACAGAATCCATTACAACAGTAAAAAGTAAACATAACTACCAGACTATACACCGCATCTTATTAAGATTCATGTAATTGGTCTATACTCCAAAGAAAAAAAACAACTTCACAACAGCTGCATCCAAACATAGTTTGTTAAAAAAGAGCCTATAAATTAGATTCTTTTTTAAAACAATAACGACGCTAATTGCGTGAAGCGCTCACATTGTCAGACTGTGACGTCATTTTGGCGGGAAGGGAAATGTCGCGCCACTTTAGACAGATCGTAGGCGTCTCCTGAGTGTCGTCAGTCTGTGACGTTCAAACACTCTCCTGCAGATAGAACGGGAAACGGTTACTGAAACTTTAATGATCACTGTTCGCTATAAAACTTCGAAAAGATTCACGCAAGATAGACAATAACTACAAGGAACTCACGATGCCTGGATAATATTTTTCACAAAAGACACTAAGTCTATTATTATTATTATTATTATTATTATTATTATTATTATTATTATTAACAGAAGATGAAGCCTATTCATACGGAACAAGCCCACCAAAGGGGCCACTGGCTTGAAAATCAAACTCCCAAAGAATATGGTGTTCATTTCAAACAAGTACAGAAGATAACAGGAAAGAGACAGAAAGATAAGCTATTAGAAAAGAAAATTAATTTACAAATGAATAAATAAATAGATAAAAATGTAAGCAAATAACTACAACGCATAGAGACGTGTTTGAGGGCAGTAATGCATTACATCTTTCCCTGAACTTTTGATGTTCAAACTGCACAACGGCTAACATCATCAAGGGTTTGCTAGCCTAACCACACATCTCTAACAGTCCAGCCTACATCAAGAGTGGAGTAATAAAGTCGAGGGGGACGGCCCTCGTAACTCTAGCCTCGAGTGGGACCTCCATCCCACATATCTGTCAGGTAGTAAAACTTGGAGTAGGCGTAAGCCGATGCGCTTACAGATTGGATGAGATACGCACCGTTAGTCTCATAATGCTTGTGTGCTATCGCACATCTCATGATTAATTTGTAATTAGTTTACCAGAAAGGTGTTTTATCATATGATTATATATATATATATATATATATATATATATATATATTATATATATATATATATATTAGAGAGAGAGAGAGAGAGACAGAAAATGAAATATTTCTAAAAAAATATTTCGCTATGCTAAACAAGAGTAATACTGTGAATCCTTCTGTTGATACATACATACATACATACATACATACATACATACATATATATATATATATATATATATATATATATATATATATGTATATATATACATATATCATATTATATATATATTAATAATAAACTATTATTATAACTTTAAAAAAATCCACGTTGATGCCACGTGGACCATCATTAAATAAGCGAATACCAGAGTAGCCCAAGCGCTGTTACCACTGGATGCAGTATTATATCATATATATATATATATATATATATATATATTATATATATATATATATATAATATATATATATATATATATATAATATATATATATATATATATATATATATATATATATATAGATATATATATATATATATATATAAGCGAATACACGGGAAAATTATACGCGGAAACCAAGCGCTTTCGTCTTTACTACTAGGGGCATTGTCAATGTCTTGGTAAAGACAAAAGCGCTTGGATTTCTGCCTAGGTGTGTGTGTATATATATATATATATATATATATATATATATAATATATATATATATAGTAATATAATATATTATATGAAATTCTGCAGTCCAGTGGTAACACCGCTTAAGATTAACTGAGGAAGGCTAGTTAGGTATGTCTATTAAGGAGAACGGTCTAGAACGATGGCGCGAGAGAAATAATTACCCCACAGTACAACAGCAAAGCCAATAAAGAAGACGATATGACTTACATAGGCCTAACATTTCTCATCAAACCAAGGATCGTATATATCATGATACTGCTTGAGAACACAAGAACACATGACTGGCTTATAAAAAGTAATATACCGGTGAAGGTTTACACAAGAGAAAGAGATTGCGTGCGGATCTTAGAGTTTGATGTGAACTAGTTATGTAAGTAGTCAGAAAATAAAGAGTTATACTCTAATTTTGGCAAACGTAGACCTATAAAAAGTTTATGACAGATTTAGTAATGGGCCAATGCGGGATTATCAATTAAAATTTTTGATAAAGAGAAACGTGTATTAGAATGCACAGAATAATGCGAGAGAGAGAGCTAGCTAAGCACCAAAGTCAACATCAAAACGGAAGTGGAACAACGTTTTTTTCTAAATAAACAAAATACTGTATTGTTATAGGTCTATTTTTGAACAGTCGAGTGTTTACCCGTTTCTTTTTAACGGGGCAGCTTCGTCCTTCATGAACTAAACTCTCATTTTTCAGTAAACTGTATACTGCATATTTATTTACTTATAAACACACATACGTACGTGCAAACAAACATAAATACATACATACACACACATCCATATATATATATATATATATATATATATATATATATATATATATATATATATATATATATATATATATATATATTGCTAAAACTGAATTACACCCAATGGAATAGGCCATAAAAAATGTCTAAATGTAGGAAGTAAATACTACATTTCAGAGACCAAACTGTCTCCCTCTTCGGGTAGGGAATGAATGAGAAAGGTTACAGGAAAAGCGGTATTTATACCAAGAGGTCACAGGTTCGCCGGTTTTAAATCACCCCGGCTGACAATTTCTCCTTAATCTTCTTAACCACTAGTTCGAGGAAGATTTTATCTATAATATCTGAATCCCAAGATCCCTTTGAAATATTCATTGAGTGTGTATTAAACACAAGCTCAAACACCCATAGTGTGAATGTATGTATATAAAAGCTCATAAATAATACTGGAAAGTATCACGTATTTTCCCTCCTCTATTCAGTCTCTATTGATTATGGCTGATATCCTTTACCTTTGTACAGTTACATTTTCTATCTTACCATAATAAACAGTAAATGGGCACTGATTTACTACATAAATAACTGTAATTAATGCTATGAAGATCATTGCGCAGATTTTTTACCACTTAGATCCCATAAGTATTTAGTTCAAATATATAAGCAACATCCTATGAAATAATTCCGTAAGTAGCGAGGTGAGATATATACCTAAATACCTATAACATCTCATGAAATAACTGAATAACACATAAATCATAACCGGAAAATGACCTACAAAATTCAGCTAGTCATGACACAATAAGAAACTTACATAGTTCGATTCAAATCACACAAATAATATTGATAAATAAGGAAGATCAACATCACCTTTACATTGCGGGCAAAAACAACAGCCTCGGCTTGAACTTGGTGTAATTGGGGACTTACCTGTATCCAAGACCATCTCGTGAGGATTCGTCCGTCTTACCTGAGGAAGAAAAAAATTGAGGAGAAAAAGCATTAGATTCGTCGCCTGAAAAGGATGAAAAAGCGCAAAACACACACACACACACACACACACACACACACACACACACACACACACACATATATAATATAATATATATATTATATATATATATATACTATACAGTTGTAGATATATATAAGCAACAACATTAATATATTTAGTCGTATAATGTTTTTGGACTGTGTGGCTAAGCTTCCGTTTCTCTTATCGTTAAGTCTGTTTTAGTTTGTGACCCGTGTGATCTGTCATTATCCTTGGATTTTCTCTTCGATTCTTACCTTTTTGACAATTAATCATCTCCCATTCTTGATCTTCATATTATTATTCCTGTGGTATTCGCTTATATATATATATATATATATATATATATATATATATATATAATATATATATATATATACGCATATATATGTGTGAATGAGAGAGAACTTATCTAGACTCTTCATCAATCTTTTACATGGAAAAAGCACACAGAAATTTCGTTAATTGGAAGCGAATGATCTTAGTAACAAATAAACTGCACAGCTGAAAAATAAGCTTGCTCTAAAACCAATGACCAAACACTACTTTCGGCATGAAGTAATTATTGTTCCAAGTACACTTAAATAATTCGCATGAAACCCCATACTTATGAACAATCTTAACATCGTGAGGAAGAAAATGTTTAATTCTATATATAAACAGACAAGAAGTGCAGACTGCTTCTATCTTAACAGCACTGCAACATTTATTCTATGAAATAAATAGATAGATGGATGCTTGTCAGAACTGCGTTAAGAAAACATCTGAAATGATGTCAGCAAGTTGTTGAAATTAGTCAGCCACATAACTGAACCTAACATGATGAAACGGAACGTTCGAGAGAGAGAGAGAGAGAGAGAGAGAGAGAGAGAGAGAGAGAGAGAGAGAAATATCACACGAAATATTAGTCCACGCCGTCAGTCCAACCTCCATTTATAATGATGACATTTTTCTGCCACTGCTTGCGAAGGCTTCGCATGCAAATGACAGGTAATATCGCCCTCCGCTGCTCTAATTACGCGAATTAAAAAAAAAAAGGCCTATTAAAATAAAAGTTGTGAACCGTCCGAAACGGTTTTTTTTTTTTCATAATAAATACTTAATATGTATCTTATAATTGTGTATCTCGTACAAGCACTCACATTACTTCTCTCTCTCTCTCTCTCTCTCTTTAAGATCGAGGTGAAATGGGAAATGTGTTTGGGGCTTATGATATATCTATCTACCTATCTGTCTAATCTATCTATCTATCCTATCTACTATCTATTATATATATATATATATATATATATATATATATATAATATATATATATATATATATATATATATATATATATATATATATATATATCACAGAAGACGCACGTGACTTCATTACATACGCAAACACCACAGGAAAAGGATGGGCAGAAAGTCAGTATCAAGCACTTTCGCCTTTATTCAGGCATTTTCGAGGCACAACGCCTGATAAAGGCGAAAGTGCTTGGTACTGATTTTCTGACTATCATTTTCCTGTGCTATTCTGTATATATACATACTACCTATATATATATAAATATCATATATTATATATATATATATAATATATATATATATATATAATATAATATATATAATATATATGCGTGTGTGTGTGTGTGTGTCAGTAATTTACAATAATATCTTCACAAGTACCCCTTAATATAGAATTCACTTTACCTCGGGAATTACTCACACCTACATGGAATTATATTCGGCTTATTTAAAGTGAGGATAATTAGTCATTCTTTTACAGGCAACCTGCATTCAATAACTGTAATAGTTAATTACTGAATGACTAGTTATTTTGTAATGTTAAAAAACAAAAAAAGAACCGGCAACCTGTTTCAAAATTTGTACACAAAAGGAATGAAGACATCTGACAGACAACTTCAAATTCAATGTTTGTTTATAGCGACCTAAACTTTATGAATCTTTTATTCTTCAATATTAGTTTTCTGAAAAAAACTATTGTGTCGGCTTTGTCTATCCGTCCGCACTTTTTTCTGTCCGCCGTCAGATCTTAAAAATTACTGAGGCTAGAGGGCTGCAAATTGGTAAGTTGATCATCTACCCTCCAATCGTCAAACATACCAAATTGCAGCTCTCTAGTCTCAGTAGTTTTGATTTTCGTTAAGGTTAAAGTTACCCATATTCGTTCATCTGGCAACGATGCAGACCAGGCCACCAGCGGACCGTGGTTATAATTTCGTGGGCCGCGACTCATACGGCATTATACCGAGAGAACCTAAAGATAGATCTATTTTCGGTGGCCTTGATTCTACGACGTACAGTAAACTCGACTGTGTCGAAGAAAATCGGCGCATTTGTTACTTGTTTTATTTCAATCTTAATCATTTTCTTTATAATACCAGAGGCTCATTCCATCGCGACATCTCCCGGACCCAATCCGTGAATAATCAGACGTCGCAGCCATCTGCAAATAACGAATAAATATTGATCAAAATATTTAGTTTCTTAATCAAACGCATCAGCAGTATTCGTGCATTTTATTGGATCCAAAAGATTAAAATGATTTCGATCATTTGCATATGTGATTCAGATTATTAGTAACAACATTCGTGAAACGAAATTAATATAAGTAAGAGGACGTGACGTACTGCAAATCCACAATGCTGGAAAAAACTACGGAATATAATATTCAGGGTAAAAGCGAAAATGCTGGGACCTCCGAGGCCATTCAACGCTGAAAGGGAAACTGAGAGTAAAAGGCTCTTAAAGGCGTAACAGGACAACCTCGCAGCTGCCCTATGAAACCATTGTGAGGAGAGGGAGGAAAGTAAGATGGAAGAAAGAGAATATAAACGGAGGGACAACAAAGGGAATGAACGGTGCTGCAGCTAGGGGTCAATGGGACGCTGCAAAGAACCTTAATTAACGCGTACAGTGTACCGCGTGAGGTACGCTGACGGCACTATCTCCCTACGGGAAAACCCACAACGAAAAACATCTACACGTATACACCGCTCTCTCTCTCTCTCTTCTCTCTCTCTCTCTCTACTACACACACACACACACACACACACACACACACACACATATATCTTTATATATATATATATATATATATATATATAATATATTATATATATATATATAAACATCGAGCAACAATGTCCTTTAATATCTAATTCACTCTACCTCAGAATTAATATATTTTCATATATGCTTAACCGAAGGGGAATTTTATTAGGCGATAATAGAATTGTCGGCGGCCAGGCGCAAACCTAGGACACCATACAAATCCAGGAACGTCAGTAAAATGGTGGAGTGGGTAAAAGCTTCACTGACGTCTGGATTTGTATGGTGTCTTAGTTTCGCGCCTTGGCGCCGACAATTCTATTATCACCTAACAAAATTCCCCTTCGGTTAAGCATACATGAAAATATATTAATTCCGAGGTAGAGTGAATTAGATATTAAAGCACATTTGTAGCTCGATGTATGTATATGAATCACGGTAATGTGATATGACATATTATATATATATATATACATATATATATATATATATATATATATATATATATGTGTGTGTATATATATAAATATATACACACACATATGTGTATATATATATATATATATATATATATATATATATATATATATATATATATATATAATATATATATACATGGATTAAAACAGAGAGGAAAATAAGAACTTTAGCAGTAAAATGGAAAACAAAATAACTGATCAGAATTATTTTCAAAAAAATCAAAATTATTTAAAAATGAAAATTTATTTCAAACCCCCTGAGCCACCGAGGATGGAAATATACGATCAATTCGGTGCTACTGCTTTCCAAATATTTTATTTCAAATTAAACATATAAAAAAACTTTTATTTTTACAAAATGTTTACAGAACTGATGGATCTTCATAACATGAAGTATTTGGAAGGGATCCTTCATGCGAAATGTATAAGTGGACTGAAGGATTTTCAAATATGAATATTTATGGAATATCGAAAGAGGTTTAAATGGACGAGGTTTTTTTACAACCTACTCAAAATGCAAAAATATATAATAAAGCAATAAAATTCAACTTGCAAAAGGGACGTCCACTTGTACTATGGTAACTCTATTACGAATGGAATGGGGACGTGCGCGCGCACGTACTTTCTCTCTCTCTCTCTCTCTCTCTCTCTCACACACACACACAAACGCATACTCTCTCTCTTACTCTCTCTCTCTCTCAACATTCACAAACACAGTCACAAAACACCATACACTCGACGTAAGCAAGCAAGAATTAGTCAAGCAACTAAAAAAAAAACTCTAAGAGGCATACCTAAAAAGGCTTCCGTTCTAATTTTTTTTAGTTGAATTCTAAGTCAAAAACTCTAACTACCGATGGGCTTTCACTACTTTTTTTCAAAACACTCCATTTACCGACGCTGCCTTGCTTTGAGTGACTGACATCAATCAACAAGATGTCAGAAATAATTATGTCTCTGTTAAATACCACATTTATATCGGTAAATAGAAAAGTACTGAGAAATCTAATATATAAAAACTTTAAGTTTAAAGTGTCAGTCCTTATTAGAAAATGCTACGAAGCAATCGAATAGATATATATGACAATAAACTTAAGGATTATTTGGTTACTGATCAACAAACAAGATCAACATTAAATACAGAAGAGAGAGAGAGAGAGAGAGAGAGAGAGAGAGAGAGACCACATGAAGAGGTTAACAATATAGAATTGAAGGCAAAGGCCAGGCGTTGGAACCTACGAGGTCATTCAGCGCTGACACGGAAACTTACAGTAAAATGGTCTGAAAGTAGTAACAGGAGGAAAACCTCAAAGCAGTTGCACTATGGAAAAATTGTCAGGATAAGGTTAAGGGAAGTAAGATCGAAGAAAGAGTATAGGAAGGGAGGTACAGTAAATAGGAATGAAAGGGGTTGTAGCTATGGGGCAGAGAAGACGCTGCAAAGGACCTTAAGTAATGCTTACAGTGTACCAGATGAGTTTCACTGACAGTACTATCCGCCCACGGAGCCGAACTATTTAATGACTATTTAATAACGGCCGGCAGAACACTTGTTACAGCTGTTACAAGACCATCACTGAAATGATTACGACCTACAGTAAAGAACATCAAAAGTTATGCTTTCCGAGCGGGTGTTCCTGTCACAATAATCTCCGCGTACACCATACACTTTGTGCATTCAAAATTCCAGCAGTTTCTCACAAACTGTTGAATGCTGTTTAGTTTTTCTGAAGATATAAATACTATACATTACTTTCACCCCCTTCAGGCCATTTCACACAACTAATTACGTATCTAAATTCGTCAGTAAGTTAATGAATATTCTGACCAAAAGGGCTTTGGAGATAAAGATACGATTCTAATACGACTATAATTGAAATCGCGAGCATCATAATAGAGTGGATTACTTTGGAACTAAAAAGGGAACAATCCCACGCTAATTAGCAGCCCTTATTAAAATCTATTTTAGACATTCAGCTTTCTGATGATAAGCTTGATCTCAAAATACTTCGCTCAATATGTTGCAATTCAGTGAGTGTCAAGTATATAAAAAGAGAGAGAGAGAGAGAGAGAGAGAGAGAGAGAGAGAGCTTGCACACGAAAAAGAGCTGCCCGCGCACGCGTGCACAAAGACATACACTATATAGATATATATATATATATTATATATATATATATATATATATATATATATATATATACATATACATGTAATATTTTAATATATACTAAAATATTTATATATATATTATATAATATATATATATATTATATTAATATATATATATATATATATATACTATATATATATATTTATATATATAGATATATATATCTATAAATTAAATTAATTTATTATATATATATATATAATATATTATATTTATATTTATATATATAATTATATTATAATAATTATAATATATATATCTATAACTTACCTAAAAATTCCTGAAAAGGCGAAGGAACAAAAAAAAAAATAAACACATCTATCGAGCTGATCCTTTCGTAACTAATAAAAGCAATCTAGATTCAAAATAAAACGGGATATAATATCATTAGTAAGTAAATAAAATAAAATAGAAATAGAAACCTGATGAACGGATGAGTTTGTCATCCTTTTATTTACAAAATATCCAACCTCTGATAGAACTTAAATCCCGTTCGGCTTTTACGGCGCCCATCAATGTCCCCGTATCTCACGGAGTACACTGACGCAGAGAGAGAGAGAGAGAGAGAGAGAGAGAGAGAGAGAGAGAGAGAGAGAGAGAGAGTTGCCAATCCCTAAAGAACCTGCTCGCTTTAACGAACTACTTCACTCTCTTTTTTCAGTGTTTCCATATTGTGTATCATTCCCTTTATTTCGCGAGCAAAATCTCTCTCTCTCTCTTATAGCCATTCCATTCTACATATATTTGTTACTATGACCTAACCTTCATAACCAAAATAACTATCTCTCTCTCTCTCTCTCTCTCTCTCTCTCAGCAATCATTCACAGCCATTTCAATCTACATATTCTCTCTCTCTCTCTCTCTCTCTCTCTCTCTCTCTCTTTCCCTCTCTCTCTCTCATACATAAAAAACGTAATTAAAGAGTTAGCAATGGGCAATCTGTCGCTGGGGCGCCAATGACGCCGGGGCAGCGCCATTCTGATTAGGATACCAGAGGCGAAGGACGCCCTTACTTCCTTTCTTCCTCCATCCTCTCCTCCTGTTTCTTGTAAGCAAAGCAGAGAACGTTTCCTCTTTCACGACCTTCTACTTGATTTTCTATTCTTCTATCTTTCTTTCCTTGGCCTCCTTAAAGAGAGGAGAGACTGAGGAAAGTCGTGGAATCTGATATAATAATGACATGTATCCCTTCGTCTGCACTTCCTTTACACGTCACGGAACTAATCGCGGCCTGAGAGATTTTGATGTATATGTTGGTTTCGGAATATGAAATATAGGCGAAAGGAAAAAACTATTCGGAATTCACCAATGATTTTCCCCTTCTTTACAATAATAATAATAATAATAATAATAATAATAATAATAATAATAATAATAATAATAATAATAATAATAGTAATAATAATTTTCTTCCTGCACCAAGGTGCACTATCAGTATAAAACGTTTACTACAATAACTACTACTACTATTACTGCAACTATCTTAATAATAACATTACTGAAGAGTTTAGAATCGATTAGGCAATTACTGCAACTCTCCAATTTGTTGTTATATTTTTCCCTTCAAAATATTCGTAAACAAATTCCTGTACAACTGGAAATATCCTACGCCATGTAAACTACAATGCTACAACTCCGCCGTAGGTTATAAGATGGTAAAGACATTCATTATACAACCACATACTTTGGTTTTTCCTGGACTGGAGAGCTAAAGGTGTTTCTCTAATTGATTTCTACTCGTGTGTGTGTGTGTGTGTGTGTGTGTGTGTGTGTATGAAGAAGGGCAAGGCATAGTGTTGTATAGACCACATTGGCCTTACTGCTACGACAATCTCTTCCTCCTGGAGTAGTAAGTAATTAAGGAGATTAGGCACTGCGCTGCAGTGCCACAGATGGCGCTCTGGCACTTTCTGTCACATATGATGGCCCAATTCCATCTGTGACAAGAATAACAACAAGAATAAGCGCCATAACGACACTCCTGAATGTTACAGTGCTTAAGATGAAGCAATCCGTAAATCACAGGGAGGAAAGGAGTTAGAAAACGGAGGCTCATGACAGGAGGATAACAGAAAATGGAGACTCACTGGAGATCAACAGAAAACGGAGATTCACCAGGAGAGAAAACGGGGCCTCATAGTTTGCCAATGGCAGCAATAATCTCATGGGGGAGTGTGGAGGGGGGCTGTGGAACCCCTGAATAAGAGCAAACAGACTATAAAGCTCATCTCGGTAAGTCCCAGAGATGGCAGGTAATTGAGGTTATGGACGAGATGGCGTAAGTGAATACGTGACAAGACTGAAATCAGCAGAGCCCTGCTGCTGCTGCTGCAGCAGAGATGAAAGGGAAAAGTATAATCAGCAGTGGTGGAGAGAGAGAGAGAGAAGAGAGAGAGAGAGAGAGAGAGAGAGAGAATATTACTGACTGCTCAGTCACGGCGAAATTGAAACTGCAAATTGAAGACAGAGATCTTCGTTGTCATTAAGATACTTTCACAAGTTTTTTCTTTTTTACTGTGATAAGTACGTTAATATTTATCTGTGGATAACATACAACATATATTGCCAAGATGAAACAAATAACAAGAAAACAAATAAAAAAAAGGTAGTGTAAAAAAAAAAGACTGAGTACTCGAAAACCACAAATAACTTTTGCAACATTGATGAGACAAGCGCTCCCTCATTCAAGAAGATATTACAGGGTAGAGTAAAATTTTTATTGAATACGTTCCACACAATAAAAACAAAATAACTCCAGGAAAATAATTTTTGACACGACTAAAAAAGACCGGTCACTCACTGAAGATATGTAAATGTCGGAATTCACATCAATGTCCGATTTCGAGTTAAGATATTTTGCGAGTGATATCTTCTTTCATGTCAAAATCCGATACTGGCTTCTTTGGAAAATAAAGAGGGTCAATTTGCCCTGTCACGACCTTAATACTGACGTAATCAACTAAGTCATCTTACCCAATATAGATATAGCGTTAATATTTTTTGCAGACGATGCTACTGCAATCTGCACTTTGCCGGGCAAGAGCCTCTCTGACGGTGGATGATACCTGGTTATGGATTTAGTGTATTGCCTATTACGAACTGGATATTGGTACGGCAGCCGTATCCCTGAATACGATAGATATTGGTACGGCAGTGTACTGCGCATGCGCGAACCCTTGTTTACTGCCTGATTCATATCAATGACAGCAAGAAAATGACGACAAAACGTTTTCAGGTTTCAACAAGAAGAAAAAGGCAATACACGTCTATGAAGAGTCAAAGTTCCAGAAATGGTATATCCGTAGGTTACGGACGATCGAATCGGCCCTGAAAAGGGCTCCGAAGAGAAGATTTGAAGCTTAGCTAGTAAGTTAGTGCATCAGTGAGTAGTGCGTCCAATATGGGAAACATGCTGTTAATATGGACCTGATTTGGATGATTACTTAGGATTGATTAGGCAGTTTACCAGATGATTGACTTTGGTAGTTTTCCCTACTACCATGAATACAGCAGAGCGCGATTTCTGTGTACTTCAAGTCCTCTTTGAATCTCCTCTTCGGAGCTCTTTTCGGGGTCGATTCGATCGTTCATGACCTACGGATATACAGTTTCTGGAAGTTTGACTCTTTGTAGACATGTATTGCTTTTTCAGCTCGTTGAAACCTGAAAACATCTGTTTTTCGGCGAAAACCGATGTATTATTACACGGTTCAGAGGAGATTCAAAGAAGATATGAAGTACACAGATAGATTAGTTAATTTTATTTTTCATGTATATAATCAAAATCTAAGTATGTTTAAGTATTGTGGTGTTTTTTTATATTTTCCTTTACTGTCAAAATGCTTTGGTGATGACATGGTGCTTTACTTTGACATTTTGAAATGAACATGTTCAGCGAAACAATTCAGTTCGACTATTATTACTGCTGTCACTTACCTTCTAGTGCCGTACCTATAGCTCTTAGCAACATTGCACGGTAACTGCTGTATGAGTAGCAAACTACCATACCTGCAGAAAGTCAATAACACAATACGGGACCTCTGACAGAATCTGACGTACCCCTACTACACTATGTTATTTGTACGGCAGGAAGTCTGAAAATGACGCATGCGCAATTCACTGCCGTACCAATATCTATTGCGATCAGGGATACGGCTGCCGTACCTATATCCTGTGCCTTATTATTATTATTATTATTATTATTATTATTATTATTTGCTGGAAGAAGATCTTCATTAATACAGGTTTTATTGAAAATAATGGCTATTTCAGCCGCGTTTATTTTGTATAGAAGTTTCTCTATTCTTCTTTTTACTAACTTTTCTTCTGTACTCAAATTGACTATTGAAACGCCAAATGGGGGATTCAAGTCCAAATTGAATATATTATATAATATACTCAATTTGACAAATACCACGTTTTTTTTTTACATGAATCCCCCATTTGGTGTTTTAATTTAGCCAATTTGAGTACAGAAGAAAAGTCAGTAATAAGAGGAATAGAGAAACTTCTATTTAAAATAAACGCGGCTGAAATAGCCATTATTTTGAATCAAACCTGTATTATTATTATTCAGAAGACAATCCCCTATTCACAGGGAACAAGCCCACACCACAGGGGCCATTGGCTTGAAATTACGGCTTCCAAAGAACATGATGTTTATTCGAAAGAAGCAAAAGAGGGTAATGGGATATAGTACAGAAAGAACGGATAAGTTATAAGAAAAACAAATAAATAAATAAATGAACAAATAAATGAGAATGCTAGTAAAATATCAAAATACAATTTGAACTATACTAGGGTAGCTATGCATTGCATCTTCCAAAGTTCCAATTGTACGCCATCCTCAGCAGGGAGGCTGTTCCACAGTCCAAAACAAAGGAAGTGAGTCACTGGAAACTGGAACTGGTCGAAGAACGAAAATGATTTTGGCAAAGCAGCGAAGAGAATCAATCCGCTCATTAGGAGCTAATTCTGAACAGAGCCGATTTTGGGTAAAATGTACAGGCGCTCGTGCCAGAAGAGGCATTTACGAAACAGGGATTCCCACCTACCATAATGGGGGACAGACGTCGCCTGCAACCCTAATTCATTACGAGTTCCGTGCAGCTTCAAAAGATGGGCAAAAAGGAAGAAAAAAAAAAGACAATGAATGACATGAATATAAAACACCAAACCCCAAAAGCAGAGAGAGAGAGAGAGAGAGAGAGAGAGAGAGAGAGAGGAGAGAGAGAGGCTATCATGGAAAGAGGCCATGATTCTTCAATTCAGAGACCAAAGCTACGACGAAAAGAGGCACTGATTCTTAAATTGATGTCAAGACTTTTCCTATGAATCCTGGGCTCATTTCCACGCTGACAGAAGCGTCGTGCAACTTACGACAACCTTTAATAATAATAATGAGTCTTCATGAGATAACAAGAGGAATAACCCCAGATTCATGTCTCACACAACGCGCGGAAACTTCAACATCCTAAATTAGCAACGTCACTTCAGTATGTATAAGAAAAAAAAAATTTTCTATTAAAATTAAAAACTGAGAACTTTTCAATCCAGCTGCACCACTTCTTCAGAACAGGGTCACGTTTCATGAAAAAAAACTTGTCTGCAATTCAGTTAAATAAAATCAATTGCAAAAATGCAAAGGTTCGATAGGGAGTAAGCGGAATTCCTATGTACCTAGGGATTTTCAAATATATATTGTAAATATTTGTGTTATTACTGCTTGCTCAAAGGTTGATATCTTTGCTTTTAGTTATTTTGATGCGTTTTTGTTTCCAGAAGGAGCTATGATCTGGATTAATTAATTGCGTAATACCGATGTCTTGTGGAGTATTTTTATACACATACATTCGTACATACGTCCATACACACACAATTAAATGTTCTGTTATTTTATTGCGTATTTATCAATTCATATATACATACACACTTACACACAGCCATACATACCGAATATCCGTAATTCGCGGTAATACGTGCATTAACCTCAATTAAAGATAAAAGTGCATTCTACCTAAATAAACGTACCACCATTTCATTAATTTACTTTAGTTACGCAGCTCCTTAATAATCACACCTACAAAATCCACTGTTCCTCTTCTAGACGAACAACCTCGTGAGCAGACAAGTTCCGACGGTGCGTACAATACTGAGGTAAGCTCTCAGCAAGTTCCGACGACGGAACGTCTAATACCCGAGGGCAGGCTTTCATATCTCTTGAAAAGCACATTATTGCACTCTGTCTAGGAGGGACAGAACGCTGCAAATCCCTTCTTTATGAAACTCTGTAGACGCAAAGAAAGGGATGGTTTATTCCCATGATGAAAACGCCAGCTATGAGGTAGGTTTAGCAACATTTTTGTTTTTAAATAAATTCAATGTACTTTTCTGACTTTCCTCTTAAAATCTACATCCTTTGACAACCGAAATAATAATGATTACGAGATAAACAACAAATAATAATTCAATTTGCCTTTCTGACTTTCTCTTAAAATATACTTATTTCGATGGTTAAAATTATGATTAAATGAGATAAAAAACATTGAAGATCTGAAATATTTTCTTTTTTATAAAGCTGGTCATCGATCTAAAAAAAAATTAAAAATGAGAGATAAGATAAGTACTTTCCTTCCCTCCATATTCAATCAAAAACGAATAATTTCTAATATATTTACCATCGTTAAACCCTGTCATTGATCTAAAGAATTCCAATTGAAAGATAAGTACTTTACTTCTCTCCACATTCAAAGCAAGTATGAAATACACACACAAAAAAGGTATGCTGTAGATATGGTAAACCTCGAAAAAAATACAACACAAGCACACTATTCGTGAAAAATACAATAATCCTATTTCCATCAAGATCACAAAATTCATCGTCTGTACGAAATGAAGCACACTAAGAGCGTATGTATAATAATGTTAAATAAGTATAAAACAAATAATCCCAACCTATAATGCCAATGAATAATAATCATGAATAATCACTAATCTTAACGAGGAAATGAGTCTCCCTTCGTGTCCCCACTGGCTTCTGCTTATATGCCCTTGCCCTCATCTTCCTTTTGGGCGCCATCATCATCTTTTATGTACCCTTGCCCTCATCTTTCTTTTGGGCACCATCATCATCCTATTATCCTCTTTGGCACCTGCCATAATTTTTTGCAGTGGAAGTGGTATGCCCAGATTTGTTGACATTCGGGTGTTGGGTATATCTCTCTCTCTCTCTCTCTCTCTCTCTCTCTCTCTCTCTCTCTCTCTCTCTCTCTCTCTCTCTGGCGCGGGCCATGACATACCTTGCTATTTCGATCATCGTCTGGATGTTTTTGTAGGTCACGTGACACTCGGTAGGGATGTATGTTGTTTTTTCAATATGAGAGAGAGAGAGAGAGAGAGAGAGAGAGAGAGAGAGAGAGAGAGAGAGAGAGAGAGAGAGAGAGAGAGAATCATGCAGGTTTCCTGACTACAGGTTTTGGGTGGAATGCTCAGGGTTAAGCTTCCAACAATATGTCTATGATAAAATATCCAACTTTCAAAGAGGTTTCAAGCAATTCATTAGCATAGCAAGACCAATTCTAATCTTCCATAAGGTATTAAACATTTGCTCAACCGCAAAAAAATAAGAAAAGAAAAAAATTCTATAGTAATCTTAGATATAAATGCAATCTGAAAATAAATATACGTAGCATGTAGATGCAATTCAATCGGGACAACATTTATCATAAATGCATTCGTAAGTGGAAGGAAGTTATTCAACCCCAACATCAGTTTACAGATTCGAAACAATCAATCAAGGATAAGCACGCCTAAACAAACAAATAAACAAACTAAACCTAAGCACTCTTCAAAAGAGTCGAAACCCGATATCTTTAAAAGCAAATCTTAGATATCCAAGAATGGCGTATTTCCTCTTCACAATCCACGACAACGGCAGATTACTCATTAATATCACCACTATCACGCCCATCCAGGATTGATAATGAAGGATTCTGCAAGGGGGCTCCCTTTCATTCAAGTGATCCTTGTCCTCCGGAGTGGGCTATTCCTTGTATGAGGCTCGGCCTCGAGTGGCTTCACCTCGAGGGAGATGAATATCGCCCGTTTCTCTCGAGTGCCTCACCTCTAGGGGACTGTCAGTTAAGAGGCTGTTAACTTCAGTATTCTTATCGCGAGCAATTCTCTAACGGTGTTCAACGAGTGGCTGTCTAGAGAATATAGTGGATGCACTATTCTTATGTCTTACTAGGAGGCTAATGTCATCTTATCAGCATATTTACTAACAATACACCATTACAGTTCGAAGGATATACATAGTAATGAATACATCAGGATAACCTTACAGTGAAAAAGCTAACTTTCGTATTTAAGCTTAAAATTCACTCACTTCAAGAAACAAAGACAAACCATACACACCTTTACGTTAGAAAGAAAAAAAACTGATAATACGCATTTGATAATAAAATTAAATTCTGCAGTTAGATTTGTGAAGAATTTCAGATTCTTCCAAACTTTGCTGCCACTTGTCAAGGAATGGAAAGTACGTATCGAACCACTGCATGCATGGGTAAAATTGCTTCTTTGACTTTGCAATGATTAACCAAGTGCCAAAACATTAGGGAATTATGCATTATGTGAATATGAACCACTCTGCTAACCCCAACCACTGTCTACCTCGAACCATCACAGATCCTATTGTTTGTTTGTAAGGTGTTTTTATGTTGCATGGAACCAGCGGTTATTCAGCAACGGGACCAACGGCTTTACGTGACTTCCGAACCACGTCGAGAGTGAACTTCTATCACTAGAAATATACATCTCTAACACCTCAATGGAATGCCCAAGAATAGAACTCGCAGCCACGCCACCGAGGTGGCAGGTCAAGACTTTACCGATCACGCCACTGAGGCGCTCACACAGATCCTATTAACGATGACCAATTAATTATTCACTAAGTCCAATAGATGTCTCAAAGCTTTGTTAGGCTAGCACTAAGTTTGCAAGTTTCTTACCTGTAGGAACACGCATACAGGCAAAATACATATCAAACAGTAAATGCTTTACAGGCAGAATGACACTTGACCTTCTGCTGAAGCCTCAGGTGATTAGGACCCGTGAAAATAACATGACAAAAGAAATCATCGAAAAAACAAAAGCCAGAGGCGAACAGGACAGACATAGAGGATTAAGGCAGATCCAGCAGTAAACCTCTCTCTCTCTCTCTCTCTCTCTCTCTCTCTCTCTCTCTCTCTCTCAGGTGCAAGGATTCCAAGGGAATGTGACTCTCTCTCTCTCTCTCTCTCTCTCTCTCTGGTGCAAGGATTCCAAGGGAATGTGACTCTCTCTCTCTCTCTCTCTCTCTCTTTCTAGGTGCAAGGATTCCAAGGGAATGTGACTCTCTCTCTCTCTCTCTCTCTCTCTCTCTCTCTCTCTCTCAGGTGCAAGGATTCCAAGGGAATGTGTCTCTCTCTCTCTCTCTCTCTCTCTCTCTCTCTCTCTCTCAGGTGCAAGGATTCCAAGGGAATGTGTCTCTCTCTCTCTCTCTCTCTCTCTCTCTCTCTCTCTCTGGTGCAAGGATTCCAAGGGAATGTGACTCTCTCTCTCTCTCTCTCTCTCTCTCTCTTTCTCAGGTGCAAGGATTCCAAGGGAATGTGACTCTCTCTCTCTCTCTCTCTCTCTCTCTCTCTCTCTCTCAGGTGCAAGGATTCCAAGGGAATGTGACTCTCTCTCTCTCTCTCTCATAGAATTAACAGTTCATTCCAAAGCAAGTGAAAATAGAGATAAGCAAGAAATGAAAAAGTGAGAAGGATATGGAAAATACAACTTCTACAGTAAAAATATAAAATGGTCAGAAATTAATGAAGAATTAAACAAAGATTGGGATAACATTTTCGTAAGTGATGACATAAGGGTAAATACGGAGATATTATATAAAATATTGGAGAAAATAGTGGAAAAATATATACCGAAGAAGAAAAGTAAACATCATTCATGCATACCAAGAGACAGAAGGATCTTGTTCCAGAAAATCAGAAAGTGGAAAAAAGGTCTTGCAAAAGAAAAAAATGCATGGAAAGTTATAGAACTAAAAAGTAAGATAGAAAATGCAGAACAAAAGATATACAATCAAAAGAAAATGAAAAACGGGACTTGGAAGAAAAAAAACCCTATTAAATATCAAGCCAAAACCCCAAGCTATTATACTCATATGCGAAGAAGATGAATAAAAGAAGAATAGAAATAGCCCTCTGAGAATTGAAGGAGATTAACGAATGAAAAAAAGGAAATTTGCAACATACTGGCAGAACGATATAAGAGAGAATTCACCCCTAGAATAGATAATGAAGATAATGATATAGAAGTAAGGGATGAAAATAGTGAATATTTAGCTGACATAGATATTAATGAAGCTGATATTGTGCAGGCTATTAATGAAATTAAAAATGGAGCTGCTGCAGGGCCGGATGGAATTCCTGCTATTTTGTTAAAGAAAGTAGTTCATTCTATCGCAAAGCCACTTGCAATATTATTAAGACAAAGTGTAGATACAGGCAAGATTTATGATGAGCACAAATTAGCATATATTACCCCTACTTTCAAAAGTGGATCAAGACTAGAGGCAAGTAATTATAGGCCTGTGAGTCTAACATCACATATTATGAAAGTGTATGAAAGGGTAATGAAGAAAAATATTATGAAACATTTAATAAAAAATAATTTGTTTAATAAAGGACACATGGTTTCGTACCCGGAAAAAGTACACAAACCCAACTGTTAGTCCACCGTGAGAAACATATTCAAAAATATGAAAAGCGGGAAATGAAAACAGATGTGGTTTATTTAGACTTTGCAAAAGCTTTTGATAAAGTAGACCATAATATATTAGCGAAGAAAATTAGAAAACACACAATATCGTGGATAAAGTAGGAAGATGGTTAAAAGAATTTTTACACAACAGAAAACAGATAGTTATTGCAAACGACGAGAATCGGATGAAGTCAAGGTAATATCCGGTGTGCCGCAAGGTACGGTGTTAGCTGCAATACTGTTTGTTATTATTGTGATTGAAGCATAGACAATAATGTGAAGGATTCGGTAGTGAGTAGTTCGCAGATGACACAAGAATAAGTAGAGAAATTACTTGTGATGAAGATAGGAACGCTCTACAAAGAGACCTTAACAAAGTATATGATTGGCAGAGGTAAATAGGAAATGGTATTTAACTCTGATAAATTTGAATCAATAAATTATGGAGACAGAGAAAGAAAGCTATATGCATATAAGGGACCTAATAATGAGACATCACAAATAAGGAAGCAGTTAAAGACCTTGGTGTGATGATGAATAGGAACATGTTATGGCAATGATCAAATAGCAACTCTGTTGGCAAAATGTAAAGCAAAAATGGGAATGTTGTTACGGCACTTCAAACAAGAAAGCTGAACACATGATTATGCTTTATAAAACATATGTTCGTAGTCCACTTGAATATTGCAATATGATATGGTACCCACACTATCAAAAGGATATTGCACAAATAGAGAGTGTACAAAGGTCCTTTACAGCTAGAATAGAAGAAGTTAAGGACCTAGACTACTGGGAAAGACTACAATCTTTTTAAAATTATAGAGTCTAGAAAGGAGAAAGAGAACGCTACATGATAATTCAGGCATGGAAACAGATAGAAGGAATAGCAGAAAAATATCATGGAACTAAAAATATCAGAAAGAGCAAGCAGAGGTAGATTAATAGTGCCCAAAACTATACAGGAAAAATAAGAAAGCACACAGGACATTAATCCACTACGCACCAGCATCGATAATGCAGCGTCTATTCAATGCGTTGCCAGCTCATCTGAGGAATATATCAGGAGTGAGCGTAGATGTGTTTAAGAATAAGCTCGACAAATATCTAAAACTGCATCCCAGACCATCCAAGATTGGAAGATGCAAAATATACCGGAAGATGTACTAGCAACTCTCTGGTAGACATTAGAGGTGCCTCACACTGAGGGACCTGGGCAACCCGAACAAGATGTAAGGTCTGTAAGGTCTGTAAGGTCTCTCTCTCTCTCTCTCTCTCTCTCTCTCTCTCTCTCCTCTTCAGGTGCAAGGATTCCAAGGGAATGTGACTTCTCTCTCTCTCTCTCTCTCTCTCTCTCTCTCTCTCAGGTCGGTGCAAGGATTACAAGAGAATGTGACTCTCTCTCTCTCTCTCTCTTTTTCTCAGGGGCAAGGATACCAAGGGAATGTGACTCTCTCTCTCTCCTCTCTCTCTCTCTCTCTCTCTCTCTCTCTCTCGAGTTGCAAGGATTGTAAGCGAATGTAAGTATCTCTCTCTCTTTCTCTCTCACTCTCTCCGGTGCAAGGATTCCAAGGGAATACGACTCTCTCTCTCTCTCTCTCTCTCTCCCTCTCTTTCTCTCTCTCAGCTGCAAGGTTCCAAGGATATCTCTCTCTCTCTCTCTGTGTCACTCACACACACACACACACAATACATGCAAGATGTTAATGATAGTGTTTAGAAGCATAAGCAGCGTCCTGAGGGCTTAGTGGCATTCAAGACATTATTATTTATAAAATAATACACGAGCCACCCCTAAATATTTTCCCTTTGTCTACACAAGAAATAAAGGAGAAAATGATACCTTCAAGTAAAAAAAAAAAAAAAAAAAAAAACAACAACAACAGACCCAGAACACAACCATGTCTCTGTTACTGCTAATCCCAGCTGGAGTTAAATGAATCAGAGGATTTTACAAGCAAATAAGCTAAAAAAAACAATTAAATATTTTTTTACGCCCGCTGGTGATTTTCGAGGAACTATGAATGGGTGGGTGGTGAATTATCGTTTGAACATGAATACGAAGACACACACGACCCCATAAAAAAAGAAGAAGAAATATATATATATATATATATATTATATATATATATATATATATATATATATATGCATAATATATATATATATATACATACTTACATATATTATATATATATATATATATACGTGTATATATATATATATATATATATATATATATTCATTCACATTCTAGACATTCTAGTATCATATGCCTTCTGTCGTTTTTTTTTTGTAAAGGTTACTGCCATTTTGGACATAAATACAAAGAGAAAGGAGCAACATTAAAAATCTTTTATTCAAGTTCACTTACTAATCTCTCCCTTTTCGATGTCTGTTTTACGTGTATCCTTCTTTCGTGTTTATTTTTTTTAATAAAGCTCATGGCCATAAAAGAGAGGCCTGCCATTTTTGCATGTGGTGAAATCAAACGACAAAAAACAAAAAATATCATGTGGTTGGAATAAAAAAAAAAAAAACTAACGACGAAGATGAGGAGAAAGAAAACCCACCCTTGCCAGCGCAACCCGAAACTAATTTCTCGAAGGTTCCCCCATTAACCCGATTACGAGATAAAAAGATTACCCCTGTGTCCTGTTTTCCTTCCTCGGAGACTCCTACAATGACTCTACACCGACTCTAGATATCCTTACGTACAAGACTAGAAGCAAAAAAAAAAAAAAAAAAAAAAAAAAAAAATCAAATTTCAACGTTCTCACATTTCAAATAACATGACGACTTCGAGCCATGCGATATAAATATGATTTTTTCTGAATTCTTAATTGAGGTGAAAAAGATAAATAAACTAATTCATAATTATATTAAATGAAGAATAAGCAACTAAACTAATTATCAACTACATTGTGAAACAATATAATAATAATAGTAACAATGTAAATATTAATATAATAACAATATGAATATCAATAATTATAAGATTACTAATAAAAAATAATAACAATAATAGGTCAAGGATAGAATTACCAGGCTCTGATAAAAAAAGAAGAAAAAAAACACTAACGTAAAATATATATCCAGAAAGTTCAGCCTTCCAGCTCCCATTTAAAACAATTTCTTATTTACTTGGCTTCTGACATTTGATTTTAGGTTATAAATTATGAAATATAGAATACCTGACGGTCTGACGTCTGGCGTTTTTATGCTGCATTTTAATTTGAATAATCAACAAAACACTTATTATACAAGAAATACGCAACCAGAGAGAGAGAGAGAGAGAGAGAGAGAGAGAGAGAGAGAGAGAGAGAGAGAGAGGGCAGCTAAATGGCAGCTTTAACTTAATGCTCCAATATAAGTGATCAACAATTCTTTATTCATTATCAGTTTCCCTTTAGAACGACTCTCTCTCTCTCTCTCTCTCTCTCTCTCTCTCTCTCTCTTAATGCTTAAAACATATAAGTAGAACACTTATATACATACATCCTATATATATATATATATATATATATATATATATATATATATATATATATATATATATATGTGTGTGTGTGTGTGTGTGTGTGTGTGTGTGTGTGTGCGCGTGTCTCCCCAGCAAGGTAGCAACGTTATGAAATATTTCTTAAATATACTCATCCTGTCTCTTCAAGTCAAGGATGCCACAAATGCAAAAGTTTCCCTGTCTTCCCTTCTCCTTGGCCACAAATAGCCAAGACATTCTTTGGACTACTTCCCGTCTTATCCCATCCTGCAATCTTTTCATTTTACTTCAACATTCTCCCTCATGTTCACATTGTTGCTACTTCTATTATACTTTACAATGTCTTTAATTCCCACCCAAGTGACTCAAAAATAGGCCTCACTTTTTTTTCAGATTTCCTTTCAAGTATATGTAGTTTCAATCACAATCCTACTTTAGAAACGTATTTGACAGTTCAACTAAAACAATATGCTATCACACATTCATTATAAAATTCATTTACAACCAAATGCAAAGAGGTGTTGAATAAGATGTACGACCATTGCATAAACTAAAGAATCCTGGTTACTCATCTATTCATATAGGTATTTATCAATCTGTCTATTCATGTATTCTCTTATCTATACATTTATTTAACTATGTAAATATTCCTACCGAGGGGACGTGGCTTTCAGGAAAAAGTGACAAAAAAATTTAGCGTCATTCTCAAGATATTTCGTATCAAAAACCACAGTCTGCGACTGACTAACTTCCAGTCTGGGTGTTCCAAATCAGATGAATTTCATATCTGATGTTTAATATTTCGGAATTTCCAAATTTACAGTTTGATTCCTCCCCATGGATATATGCAGATATGTCAGGACGGATGCTGCGACCTCATTGGAGAGATATTCTCACATCTAAATAAGGAAGAGATTAAATTCACTACATGTTACAAAACTAACCACTGACATTCACTACATCTTCTAATCCATATGGGTAGTATTCCGAAATGTGATAGAGACGGAAAGTTTAATCTACTTACAGAAAATAAACTGCTCATTCATGCTACGGTTGCACACTAGGGAAAAGTGAGAAGAAATTGATTACATACTCAAAACTCATAACTATTTCGTGGTGCGGTTATGTGCTCACTCTCGAGACCTTGCGTATTATTATTATTATTATCATTATTATTATTATTATTATTATTATTATTATTATTATTATTATTATTATTATAATTATTCAGAAGATTAGAACCCTATTCATATAGCAGAACAACTCCAGCATTTTATCTCAAATCACCATGCACCCAAATGGATGACCACAGGAAGAAGGTCCTTAGTACAAAAAGACAAGAGTAAGGGAAATATAGCCAGTAACTATAGGCCTATCACCTGCCTACCAATAATGTGGAAGTTACTAACAGGTATCATCAGTGAAAGGCTGTACAACTACCTAGAGGAGACTAACACCATCCCCCACCAACAGAAAGGCTGCAGAAGGAAGTGTAGGGGCACAAAAGACCAGCTCCTGATAAATAAAATGGTAATGAAGAACAGTAGGAGAAGGAAAACCAACCTAAGCATGGCATGGATTGACTATAAGAAAGCCTTCGACATGATACCACACACATGGCTAATAGAATGCCTGAAAATATATGGGGCAGAGGAAAACACCATCAGCTTCCTCAAAAATACAATGCGCAACTGGAATACAATACTTACAAGCTCTGGAATAAGACTAGCAGAGGTTAATATCAGGAGAGGGATCTTCCAGGGCGACTCGCTGTCCCCACTACTCTTCGTAGTAGCTATGATTCCCATGACAAAAGTACTACAGAAGATGGATGCCGGGTACCAACTCAAGAAAAGAAGCAACAGAATCAACCATCTGATGTTCATGGACGACATCAAGCTGTATGGTAAGAGCATCAAGGAAATAGATACCCTAATCCAGACTGTAATGATTGTATCTGGGGACATCAGGATGGAGTTTGGAATAGAAAAATGCGCCTTAGTCAACATACAAAAAGGCAAAGTAACGAGAACTGAAGGGATAAAGCTACCAGATGGGAGCAACATCAAACACATAGATGAGACAGGATACAAATACCTGGGAATAATGGAAGGAGGGGATATAAAACACCAAGAGATGAAGGACACGATCAAGAAAGAATATATGCAGACTCAAGGCGATACTCAAGTCAAAACTCAACGCCGGAAATATAATAAAAGCCATAAACACATGGGCAGTGCCAGTAATCAGATACAGTGCAGGAATAGTGGAATGGACGAAGGCAGAACTCTGCAGCATAGATCAGAAAACCAGGAAACATATGACAATACACAAAGCACTACACCCAAGAGCAAATACGGACAGACTATACATAACACGAAAGGAAGGAGGGAGAGGACTACTAAGTATAGAGGACTTCGTCAACATCGAGAACAGGGCACTGAGCCAATATCTGAAAACCACTGAAGACGAGTGGCTAAAAAGTGCATGGGAGGAAGGACTAATAAAAGTAGACGAAGACCCAGAAATATACAGAGACAGGAGAATGACAGACAGAACAGAGGACTGGCACAACAAACCAATGCACGGACAATACATGAGACAGACTAAAGAACTAGCCAGCGATGACACCTGGCAATGGCTACAGAGGGGAGAGCTAAAGAAGGAAACTGAAGAAATGATAACAGCGGCACAAGATCAGGCCCTAAGAACCAGATATGTCCAAAGAACGATATGTAGGAAGTGCAATACGAAAAATGAAACCATAAACCACATAGCAAGTGAATGTCCGGCACTTGCACAGAACCAGTACAAAAAGTGGCAAAAGCCCTCCACTGGAGCCTGTGCAAGAAACATCAGCTACCTTGCAGTAATAAGTGGTACGAGCACCAACCTGAGGGAGTGATAGAAAACGATCAGGCAAAGATACTCTGGGACTATGGTATCAGAACAGATAGGGTGATACGTGCAAATAGACCAGACATGACGTTGATTGACAAAGTCAAGAAGAAAGTATCACTCATTGATGTCGCAATACCATGGGACACCAGAGTTGAAGAGAAAGAGAAGGAAAAAATGGATAAGTATCAAGATCTGAAAATAGAAATAAGAAGGATATGGGATATGCCAGTGGAAATTGTACCCATAATCATAGGAGCACTAGGCACGATCCCAAGATCCCTGAAAAGGAATCTAGAAAAACTAGAGGTTGAAGTAGCTCCAGGACTCATGCAGAAGAGTGTGATCCTAGAAACGGCGCACATAGTAAGAAAAGTGATGGACTCCTAAGGAGGCAGGATGCAACCCGGAACCCCACACTATAAATACCACCCAGTCGAATTGGAGGACTGTGATAGAGCAAAAAGAAAGAAAGAAATAATAATAATAATAATAATAATATGCAATACAGAAAGACGAGATCAGTTATTAGAAAATGAATAAAAAAAAGATAAATTAAAACAAATATATAAAAACAGAAGGTATAGGAAATAAAGAAGCTCAGTTACTAGAAAAAAAGGGGAAAGGCTGCTAAACAAACAGACAAACAAATATGAATAAGCGACTATAATTCAAGGTGATTTGATTTTGGGCAGCAATGCGCTGCATCTTCGCTTGAACTTTTAATTATTGGAGATGGCGGTATTAAATCAATTACATATTACGGTAATTACAACGAGGAAAGTGCAACATAAACTATAAGGCATTATGTCGATGATCTACGTAGAAACAAGCAATAAACCAGGATGTATCATCGTGAGACATGTTTGGAAATAGACCTGCAGTACTTAATGAATTACGAATCCTCAATATGGCCCCTTGGAGGCTCAAGAGAGAGAGAGAGAGAGAGAGAGAGAGAGAGAGAGAGAGAGAGAGAGAGAGTCAGGTACGTCTAACGAAAACAAATTGCGCACGTGAGGATGAACACCGAAATACTTTTCTTTATTTTCTTTTGGCAAAGAGGAAATAGAATGGCCAAACGCAAAAAAAAAAGAAAAAAAAACATTAAGGCAAGGAGTCTTAAAAGCATAAAATAAAAAAAAAAAATCCTGGAAATACGAAACAAAGGCACATACATTGACGATCTAAAATAAATACGTTCAATGAAATAATGTCAGCTATGATAAATTTAAAGAGAAAACTAAAAATGGTAAAAAGAGAAAATTAACAATGGTAAAGAGAGAAAATTAGCAATTGCAAAAAGAAAGTTAACGATGCTAAAAAGAGAGAAAATTAACAATGGTAAAAAAAAAGAAAATATGAATAGGAAAACGAGAGAAAATTGCCAATGCTAAAAAGAGAGAAAGTTAACAATGGTAAAAATAGAGAAAGTTAACAATAGCAAAAAGAGAGGAAATTAACAATGGTAGAAAACAAGAAATTAACAATGAAAAAAACGAGAAAATTAACAATGGGAAAACATGAAAAAATTCACAATGGTAACATTAAAGAGAGAGAATTAACAATGTTAAAAGGCGAAAATTGGCAATAGTAAAAAAAGACGAAAGTATATAAAAAAATATGACATTTATATATAAAAAAATTTAAGACATAAGTAAAAATATGCACAGAGGTTTCTTCGGCGCAATCTAGTTTTCTGTACAGCGTATAATCAAGGCCACCGAAAATAGATCTACCTTTCGGTGGTCTCGGTATAATGCTGTGTGAGCCGCGACCCATGAAACTTTAACCACGGGCCGGTGGTGGCCGGTAATATCATCGCTGCAAGAAGTGCGGTTGCGGCTAATTTTAACCTAAAATAAAATAAAAACTACTGAGGCTACAGGGCTGCAATTTCCGAATGATTGATGACTGGTGGGTGGATGATCAACTCAACCAATTTGCTCAGTCCTATAGGACACGCTGATAGATGAGTCCTATAAGATACGCTGGTAGCTCATTCCTATAGGATACGTGGACACCAGCGTCCTGTAGGGATACATAGAAAGCTCGCCATATTTACAAAATACTGCTCGTCAGCCTCCAACCACTTAATATATATATATTTATATATATATATATATATATATATATATATATTATATATACGTATATATATTAAATCTACGAAAAAACTGATAAACTATTGCAATGTTAAATTAGAAAACTGGAGAAGGAGAGAGAAGGGAAGTAGGTAATAAATGACAGCCGTAAAGACGATGAATGATGTATAACAACTTGAAATAGCCAGCGGTAGCAGACACTCATTGATGTGACGAAGAATAGAGAGAGAGAGAGAGAGAGAGAGAGAGAGAGGAGAGAGAGAGAGAGAGAGAGAAGAGAGAGAGAGAGAGAGAGAGACAAGACCTCTTCGGAATGCAGTCGTCATGATCTCAAGCAAGTAAGTCTGGTCACGTCTCTCTCTCTCTCTCTCTCTCTCTCTCTCTCTCTCTCTCTCTCTCTCTCCCCAAGGTAATGAAATGCAAGGACTGCAATCGGATGAGAAGTCCTTTAATGTAAGGACCCTTTGGGATTGAAGTCCTTACCTGTCATACGAATTATTGAAGAATTTTTCATAATATAAAAGTTAATGGTGTTCTATGTCATATAAATTGGCCAAGACAGACTACATCTCTTATTGAATGGAATGGAATATAACATTTAGGACAAAGGCCGAGCGCTGGGACCTGTGGGGTCATTCAGCGCTGAAAGGGAAATTGACACCAAAAAGGCTTTAAATGTGTAACAGGAGGGAGACTTCAAAGCAGTTGTAATCTGAAACAATTGTTAGCAGTTAGTTGAAGGTATGATGGAAGAATGGGAATATGAACGGAGCTACGGTTAAAAGAATGACAAGGAGTTGAAACTAGGGGCCGATGTGACTCCACAAAGAAACTTAAAGGGCTACAGTGCGCCGCGTGAGGTGCACTGACGGCGCTACTCCTCTACCGGTTTAGAACGACTGCTAAGGGAATAAAATCCCTTAAGCGATTTAGAAAGATTGCGAAAGGTATAAAATCCTTCAGACAATTTTAGAACGACTGTTAAAGGTATAAAATCTTTCAGACAATTTTAGAACGACTGCGAAAGGTATAAAATCATTCAAATTTAGAACGTTGCTAAAGGTATATAAATCCCTTAAACGATTTAGAAAGACTTCTATGGGTATAAAATTCCTCAAACAATTTTAGAACGACTGCTTGTGGTATAAAATCCGACAAACGAACTAGAATGACTGCTACAGGTATAAAATCATATAAATTTAGAACGACTGATGAAGGTATAAAATCCGTCAAACGAATTAGAACGACTGCTACAGGTATAAAATAATTCAAAATTGGAACGACTGCTAAGGGTATAAAAATCGCTAAAGGTATATAATCCTTCAGACAAATTCAGAAAGACTGCTAAAGGCTCTATGACTTCCCCTAACATCACAAAGACTCAACTTCAAAAGTATTTCATTAAAAACATGATGAAAAAATGTGGGTAATTATACTTGGTAATGCCACCGACCCTTATTCGTTTTAATGAGTTTATAGAAAAAGGAAAAAAATAGACTGTTCTTTGCATAAAAGTGCTTCGATCCTCTAGCGCGGATCGTCAAAAGATCAAGGGTCGTCTAATGATCCTACAAGGATCGTCAGGGGATCGTCAAATAATCATCAAATGATCGTCAAATGGTCGCCAAAGGATCGTTAGAGAATTAACTCCGTCAACACAGTCGAAGAAAACACAATAACAAAATCACAACGATCTCAGAGGTACTTCTCGATAACCTAAAGTTGCGGTATCACCGAAAAGACTGGATCGTCGAAGGGGGCGTTGTTCTCCAGGTTAAGTTAAAGACGATCGTCTACATATCGTAAACTTGTAGGCGACTGCTGTAAACAACCTGTCTCCTTCAACGTCCGGATAACAGAATGGACGTCAGTCATTACCGAGTTGAAGTTTTGTAATTCATAAATAAACATCATTGATGAAAATACGACACTTAATGAATTGTAATAATTTAATTTATTATAATAATAACTGTAATTTGTCATAATAATTATTGTAATATAATTTGCCGTTCTAGACATCACCACAGGTACAGAATTATCGACAATATTGATAAAACTAGGAACGGATGATTTGTGGGACGGTGAAGAGAAGAAGTTGGAGTGGCTGAACAGCAAGATCCAGAAAATACAAGGATTTACACAGACATATTCATATATTCATCCATCAATACACACACACGCACTCGTACACACACACACATTATATATATATATATATATATATATATATATATATATATTATATAATCACAAGTGATGCATAGGCAGTAACTGGAATCGGTAAAGCATTTACCGTAGGGGTTAGAAGCTATGGAAGATGATGATAATGTTACCGCTATTAAGTATATCATCTCGGTCATTTCCTGAATAAAAAAAACTACGTCTGAACTTTGACATATCAGGTCAATTACATAGATTCAAAACCATCTGGATGCGTCTGGAATATATAGTTATTGTATTCGCCTGACTCTCCCCAGTACAAGGAAACCGTCCCATGTTTTTTTTTTTTCTTTTTCCGTAAATCTTTCCCGTAACAGCCAATTACTGAACTCCTGTTGTTAGGTAAACACTTTAGGGAAACCAATTGTACTGTACACTGTTATTTCATCCATTGACCACAGTCTTTTCTAAAGAGGACAATTACGTTTCCCAGCAAAACACACCACTGTTATTGCAAGTACCTGCACCAAATATTTATGCCCCCCTTTTCCAGTGTAAGTGTCTCATTCTCTCGTTGAATTTATTTATTCCCTCTTTTTATTTCTGGATTCGTGGTGTGTGGAAGTTCGGTGGCTTTCATTCGTTTATACCCGTGTTTTCTATCGGTGTCTATTTCCCATTTTCAACTGTGGACATTGAATTTGACACTTCATTTGTACACGATCTCAAGCAGGGTAATACTGTAGATAAATATTTACAGGAAAACATTTTATTTTGATTTTATCAACCTGTCTCTGTTGGTGCATCAGAGCCAAGAGGTCCATACCAGGTCTCTTACGCTCTTCAACACCATACAGTCCTTAGGACAAGGGACCGAGCAAGAAAAAAGCAGGTTTGATCTCATCCAACGAAGCAAGAAATAGGCACCGCTGTTTGACCTGAAAGCGAAAGGAATCAGTACATTCCCCAAACAATAATATATTTAAATTCATTACACCAGAAACAGGTTTAACTAGAGCTAGTGCAAGTAGTGATATATCCCATTTCCAGGAACAGGTCATTCCATTAATGAAAACTGTAAGACATATTAGTTTCTGTAAATATAGATGCGTGAATAAACACGAGAAAGCGCTTGGTAATGAACTTCTGCCTGTCATTTTAATGATACACACACACACACTATATATACATATATATATATATATATATATATATATATATATATATATATATATATATATGTAAGTGTTACATTTAAAAATATATATTCCATATATTAAACTAAGCGATGAACCCAAGGGGTCACTGTTGAGATAGCAAGGAGTGTGATAGGGATTGATAAACAGAATGCAAGCTAAGCCTTGGCGTGTTGTATCAGCGGTGCCCTGGTTTGCATTTGCCTGTGATAATCAAATCCATTGTTGTGTCAAACAGGTCACAGAGCTTTCGCCTGAGAACCTGTTGACCTATAACCCACAGACGTCTACATGACTTCCTCTCACATGTTCGTCTGTCTGTATGTTAGTATGCTGAGCTAAGCTTTGCTCTCCTATGATTTTGTAAATGCATTGTAACTCAGAACTTTACTTCCCCTCCTAGAATCAAGTTCTCTTAACCACCTTCTTGCCTCTACTCAAGAAATGTAATTTTGCAAATATATTGTTATGTTTATCATCATGAGTTTGAAACATCTTCGCCTTTATACCCAAAGAAGATACTGACTTAGAAATTATCGTCGCAATCTCCAACGAGGATGGGAAGTATACAAACAGATACTTGCATATAACATCGCAGGTCTTAATAACCTCACAGGGCGCCTCGTTCTACAAGGCCCAGCACTACATTGGTGGCAGCTCGGACTATTCCACATCATCCGAAGACTAACAAAATGTAACATATCAGAAGTCAACGAAGGCAAGAGAATCTTCAAGCAACTTAGTGTCTCTTATGGCAACGTAAGAAATGTCTTTCATTAAGAATCATTCAAGAGGTTGTATTGTATCATCATTTATTGAGCATCTTCAACACTACATATCTTCAAGAAACAAACCGGACGTGTCTGCAGCATCGGATCTTCATGGACCAGGCAACGGGAAACGAATCATTTAACAAACAAACAACGCACAATCAGAACACAAGCTGAGAACCAGGGTCATCCACCAAACAGAGGAGGAGGACCAAGCCGTATCGTCATCGAAACACCGTGACTTCCCACTAAAATCAAGCTAAGTACAATTTTTTCTTATCCATTTGGTGTAACTTTGAGTGTTTCCTTGCAGGTCGAATTTCGTTGTTCTGTGGCTGAAGTTACGAGACATTCTTAATCTTACATTTTTACAGAAATTATGTACATCATTGGGGCTTTGCTCCTGCGAGTTTATCTTTCAGTTTCTGTCAACTTTATTTTTTCCTGAAGTTCTCCTTAAATATTATAATCATATATTCAGCGTTAATCTTATCATTTTGGGGGACTCTATTAATTCTGTACGTAACAAATCATATTAACCATTGAATAAGCGTTTACGCAGTGGACATCTTTATTTATACAGATACATGGATAGGGTTGTTAGGCACCCTAGTGATAAGAAAACACACAAAAACAAGTGGAACACCCGTACACTAGATAAATTAGAGGTAACATTATTTCGGGTCAGGACAATAATTGCTCCTTTGCAAGGTCCCGATAGCAGTTTTAGCCTTGAGTTTTTGAGTTATATGCTTAAAAATCTAATCTCTATGACTCAACTTAACTTTAAAAAATACGGCAGTGTTGCAAGGAATAACATATCTGTAAAAAATTTCATTAGGCTAACATACATAACATTCATAACAGTTATGTTACAAGAAGTGTTTTGGTGGGGAGACATTGCCCAACAGCATGGAAATAGATTTATATAAACAAATTAAGAAACACATGTCTATATGCATTGACCTGGATCCCTCACTATTTCAAATCTTAGCAAAGAATGGAAGTAAACCACAGCAAGTACATATAGTTAATAATAACGCAGAACGGATAACTTGTTTTAATAGTAATTGCTCAATTCATAATAGTTCAGGTCATTCTTACATTCGTTGCTTTTCACGTAACCAACAGCAACATAATGCTAAAAACACACAAAACGTTGCCAATGATAATAAGGAGAATAATCCTCATTATTATAAAAAGAAACACGTAAACAGTAACTCTGCTAAAAAGCAGAAACAAACAAATCGTGCTTCAGGAAACTCGGTTACTGTGCCATCTAGAAAAACAGAGTCAGTCAAAATTTTACGAGTGTTGAAAGCAAGGCAAATTCTACGTAAGCGACTCTAGTGGAAGGGGGAGAGTGATGTTGGGTCATTCATGCCAATACCTTTTTGAATTAAAAAGGAATTTTCCTATGAATCACACGACCATATCAAGTAAATCAGAGCAGGTTCCCGAAATTTTAATACAATAAGCTATTATAAGTAGTGGTGGATTACGCCCGACTTTACGTGCCGTAAAATTAGAATATCAGTCATTTACATTGTTTTTTATTCCGTTAGTCCACGTAATATCCTGTATTTACGGACTCACCTTTTGTTGTTTCGAACTTCCCTATTGAGAAGTCCGGAGTACGGCTTTCAATAATTGGCAATAACGAGTTAAGTGTCGTAGGTGTAACTAAGATTCAGTATAGAGTGGGTAAGCGCATGCTTACAGATACCTTTATAGTTGTAAAAAACATTGATCTGTATCTAGTGTAATTGTAGGATATCCATCTACGGGTACACAAAACATTATCTTACCTCCTGCCAAATAAGGCGTGTTTATCAAAGGAAAATTCTATAAACC
This sequence comes from Macrobrachium nipponense, assembly GCF_015104395.2. Taxonomy (NCBI): domain Eukaryota; kingdom Metazoa; phylum Arthropoda; class Malacostraca; order Decapoda; family Palaemonidae; genus Macrobrachium; species Macrobrachium nipponense. Next base: position 22,147,550 of record NC_061109.1, on the reverse strand, counting down.
TTCTAACACATTAAAATCCGTTTGGGACAAAAAGAGACAGTTAATCAAATAACTTATATAGAGGAACCAATCACTTGTCTCATAAATCATGACATTGTTCAAGCAACCCAACAGAATTCTCCTACACCCACAGTAGCAGTTTGCACGCAAAATCTCGAATATCTTAGTGCGTGTAAAAAGACTTTGCTGGGATCTGAAATTTTAATCCTTCCCGACACTCTGAAATGAAACGGATTTCCACGAACAAAGCACTATACACTGTTGACTCACAGCGACAAGTTAATATTGAAGTCTGTAACTATTTGAATACCAATCTAGTAATCCACAAAACCCATATATATCATGGATATGGAAGTTATAAACATCGCATTTTTACTGTTGCTAAAATTAATCATGCTCAATCTGTAGCTGACGAATCCCTCTTACAATCTATTTAAAGTAAAATCAGTTAAGTCATTCAAGCAGAGGAGATTCAGCAGAAATTTTTTTATCTTTTATCCGAATATCATGATGTTTTCTCCACTAACGTGTGATCTCTGGGGAAAACAGATGTCATTGAACACAAAATACGGTCGAAGGACAAACATAAAGCTATATACGTACCTTCGTATAGACTCCCAATGAAATTTCAAAATGAGATAAATGACGAAGTTGAAAAAATTGGTCTTGGCGTATCTGCGTAGATTTCCGTCGCTTAACGAGGAAACGATTCCTGATCGTTTTCCAGGGCCATGTACCAACGATATCTTATGTTTATTAGGTCAGAATAAATTTTTCACCAGCTTGGACTTACTTAAAGGCTTTCACCAGATACCATTAGCTAAGTGAGTGTACCTCATACACCGCCTTCAGCACACTCAGGGGACATTATCAATTTTTACATATGCCTTCCGGTTTGCGTTGTGCCCCAATCACATTCACCAGAATGATTAATATAGTGTTTGGAGACTTTCTAGGGGATACCCTACATGCCTATATGGTTGGTCTTGTAATCTTTTTTAATACCTAAGAAGTACATTCGCATAAACTAGGGCTAGTGCTACAGAGACTAAGCAAACACAATCTCAGGGTAAACAAAATCTAAATGTAAGTCTCTTTTTAAACCCGAACATGTCTATTTAGGTTATACGTGTCTAGTCAAGGTCTTAAGGCGGTCCATGGTAAGGTGTCGGCTATTCATAACTTTCCGGTACCTATTAACGAAAAGGGGATACAGCACTTTTGCGTTGTAGTGGGTATTACTATCATAAGTCAATATGTAACTCTTCAATCATAGCAGCTCCTTTAACAGATGTTACGAAGAAGGGGGTAGATTTATTATGGTCTGAAAAGCATCAACAGGTGTTCAATATCTTTAAAGTGGAATTATGCAGTTCACCTATCTTAAAATTCCCTGATTTAAATAAAGAATTTTTTTTATTGTAACAGTTGCCTCAGACCAAGGGGTAGAAGGGGTACTACTTCAGCAATATGATAAACAGTTCTTTCCTATAGCTTTTTATTCACGTAAACTAAAGTCCTCTGAAAGTAAATGTGCAGTAATAGACAAGGAAGGGCTAGGTATCGTTAACTCACTAGTACATTTTAAGTTCATAATCTACGGCTATCCTGTTAAGGTCCTTACTGACCATAAGTCCTTTACCGAGTTTTTCGAAGGCTTTAATCACAGTCCCAAAGGAACTCAGTGGCATATGATCATTCAGGTCTTTGGAGTCAAGTTAAGATATCTACCTGGGAAAGCAGATATCATACCTGACGCATTATCCCGCAATCCCGCACCATCCTGTAAGGAACCATTGGTTGGACTAAAAGATATAGAAACATCCGTGCCTATTGTTAGGACCGTATCTGAACAAGAAAATTCATTAACCCAAGAGATTGTGAACATTGAAGACCTGGGTTGGAGCGCTGAACTGTTACAAACCGAACAAAGCAAGGGTCAGCAGTTAAGCAAAACAATAAATGCTTCGAACAAAAATCCTAAAGCAAAAGTACATTTAAAGTATGTACAGCAGAATTATGTAATCAAAGGTAATATTATATGTAGGTCCGTGACGAGGAAACCTGAAGAACACCGCAGGTGACTAATGACCAGGTAGTAGTAATAATCTCTTTCATACCAATCCTCCTAAACTGGTTGCATTCCAATCCATTACATGGTCTTCCATGGTTCTCTATTACGTCACAGAAAGCCAAATCACTATTTTACTGGCCTACAATGCTTACAGATATAAAAAGCACATAACTAATTGTCACATGTGTCATGAAAACAAGGGACACACTAAGACACCTGTCAGTTTAGGGGCCTATCCCGTGCCAAATCAACCCTTTGAAAGAGTTCATATAGATTTATTACCAGGGTTTTACGAGTCTGACAGAGGACATAAACACCTCTTAGTGTTAATGGTTGCCTTGACACGTTATATAGAATTAACAGCACTAAAAAAAAAAAAAACGCAATTGAGTGCTACATCAGTAAACATGGAATTCAACACATGATAATCTCTGACTCGGGTGGTGTAAATCAATAATAATTTCCTTAACTCGTTGTGTGAATTCCTTTGGATTAAGAAAATCAATACCATATTCTATCACCCAGAGTCAATGTCCTACGAGTTAACGAGCTGCACTCGGGGGTATTGATCCAAACTGGATTATAGCGGTTCTCGCGGTTTTAAATACTTTTATCATTCATATCATGTATCTATAGAAATGATACCGCAAGTAGTCTTATACGGTACGACTGCTAGAACTTTCCACATATTCAGGCCAACCACCAATTTATCAAATATAAAGAAGTAAGGATACAAGTGTGAATCGATATAATATACTCCGTAAGAGGTTGGAAGGGTTACAAATTAAAATGAAAAGGAATCACGATAAAATCAATAAACAAAACGTAACCATATGCAGTAGGTGTTTATAAAATATCCAAATATATATGCATAAAGGTTTGAACTCTAACTTAACGCCTAAGTTTAGTAGCCCGTTCAGTATTCTGGGGACATTAACGACAAATAGGCTAAAAGTTCAAACACATATCAAAACCTACTGGCATACTGTTGGCTCCAATGGTTTATATTCATAGTCAATGAGAAAAAAAAAATTTTAAAGTAAGAAAGGCTAGAAGTGAAAATGTATACCTATGTGAATAATCCTATATGTATCTTACAGGGTAAATAATATATATAAAATTTGTATGGAAACCTTTTTTCATTAGTATTGAATAAGGAATATCTAATTTAACATAAGTAATTACATATATTTTACAATCTTGCAGGTTTCAAACATGAAACTTCTCGTTTGGGTGGAGTGTTAAAACAAAAAAATATCCAATTTAAACATGGTTTTATCATTTGAAAGTACTAAGGTCATATTTATTACAGCGAGTAACGTAACTCTTAAAGCTGGCTTGCACGCAGTCTCTTGCCAGGAGATGACGTCATCAATCCTAAAAGTGCCTGGCACGTTTTACTGAATCATTGTATAAATCGCACATGCATCATTGTTCCTTTTAACCCCGATAATCCGCTTGCACAGGCTTCATCTGTAGATGTGTTGTTGTCTTGTGTTTGCAAAACAAGCCAGCTGGAGTGGAATGTTTAGCTCGTGAAGTTCTCATGTGCAACGCAGGTCGTTACGTACAAGTGTCGTATCCTATTCTTATCCGCGGTGATCAATGCAAGTTTAGTTAAAGAATTGCGAATCTTTTTAAAATTAATGAACAAAATAAGCAAATAGAATTTCTATAACATCAAAATGAATTAATTTTTTCTGAACTTCATAGACAATTAGGGTCAATAAATCACCTTATGGCATTGGTAAACGGGCATTTTAGTAGTATCAGATTATGGATATGAAATATTTACTTGTAACATTAGCATATTACAATTCAAGTAGATCATATTCATGGGAAAATGTCACATTTCCTTGAAAAATCGAAAGTTTATATAGAAATTAGTTACATAGTGGGTTCTTTCACTGCATCTCTTGCCTATTAAAGTTTTAACATTAACCTTAGAGGATGCGCGCGAAAAACTTGAATATGAACCTTTTGTTAGGGGCACATAGGATCGGATTTTATCACAGCTTCATTTCAGTAAGTGTAGAGAATTATGGAATCATGATTAATATCCTCTTCAATTCTTATGTTGCCTGGCAATCTTACAAATAGCTCCGTTTCCCACTTATTTGTCTAGAAGCTTACTACCAGTAATATCGAATTTTCTTTGGGATACTTATTGATATCTGTTAATATGGATATTTTTACAGTCGTCAGAGACCTGGATAGGTTCACTCATTGTTATAATGCCATGGATGAAAAAAAAAGCTTACTCTTTTGAATTCTATAAAATATCTGCGAATTCATGTGGGTTAAGTCTAGTCCTTAACGGCTCTCTCCCTCCCATATTTGGACGTTGTCTAAATTTACTCTGCCCTTGTAACTGGTATAATTTCACTTACAGGCTGATTAACGGAACCTGGTTACACCTTGCAGTAGGAGAGTTTCACGTCGCATGCCCGGACAGATCGTCTACAACTTAAAAAAAACGTTCGTCGCTGCGGACGACTGCAGTGGAGTAACGACCGCCTACAATGTTAAGAGAATAAGCACCATCATAAGTGAACAGGCTTATTTTGTGGATCACCTGGACCATCACCCGTATCCCAGCATTAATTTCGTTTTTAATGCGGAATGGTCCAGCAGCTGTCGGAATTGACTACAAAGGAACATACTTCCAATAATTACGACCAAGGAGGGTATCCAACTCTACGTTTGCTA
>NC_061109.1:22125267-22140267 GCF_015104395.2 Macrobrachium nipponense | reverse complement strand
ACAAGTATAAACCTTGAGAGATCTCCATATTTTCAGTAAAGTTACTTAACATTATTATTATGATGATGATTATTATTATTATTATTATTATTATTATTATTATTATTATTATTATTATTTATTTTTTTTTATTTTTATTTATTTATTTATTTATTTATTTTTTTTTTTTTTGCTCTATCACAGTCCTCCAATTCGACTAGGTGGTATTTATAGTGTGGAGTTCCGGGTTGCAACCTGCCTCCTTAGGAGTCCATCACTTTTCTTACTATGTGCGCCGTTTCTAGGATCACACTCTTCTGCATGAGTCCTGGAGCTACTTCAGCCTCTAGTTTTTCTAGATTCCTTGTCAGGGATCTTGGGATCGTGCCTGGTGCTCCTATGATTATGGGTACGATTTCCACTGGCATATCCCATATCCCTCTTATTTCTATTTTCAGATCTTGATACTTATCCATTTTTTCCTTCTCTTTCTCTTCAACTCTGGTGTCCCATGGTATTATGACATCAATGAGTGATACTTTCTTCTTCACTTTGTCAATCAACGTCACGTCTGGTCTATTTGTATCACCCTATCCGTTCTAATACCATAGTCCCAGAGGATCTTTGCCTGATCGTTTTCTATCACTCCTTCAGGTTGGTGCTCGTACCACTTATTACTGTAAGGTAGCTGAAGTTTCTTGCACAGGCTCCAGTGGAGGTCTTTTGCCACTGAATCATTCCTCTTTTTGTACTGGTTCTGTGCAAGTGCTGGGCATTCGCTTGACTATGTGGTTTATGGTCTCATTTTTCGTATTGCACTTCCTACATATGGGAGAGATGTTATTTCCATCTATCGTTCTTTGAACATATCTGGTTCTTAGGGCCTGATCTTGTGCCGCTGTTATCATTCCTTCAGTTTCCTTCTTTAGCTCTCCCCTCTGTAGCCATTGCCAAGTGTCATCGCTGGCCTCTTTAGCTACTCGTCTTCACTGGTTTTCAGATATTGCCCCAGTGCTCTGTTCTCGATCTTGACGCAGTCCTCTATACTTAGTAGTCCTCTCCCTCCTTCCTTTCGTGTTATGTATAGTCTGTCCGTATTTGCTCTTGGGTGTAGTGCGTTGTGTATTGTCATATGTTTCCTGGTTTTCTGATCTATGCTGCGGAGTCCTGCTTTCGTCCATTCCACTATTCCTGCGCTGTATCTGATTACTGGCACTGCCCATGTGTTTATGGCTTTTATCATATTTCCGGCGTTGAGTTTTGACTTGAGTATCGCCTTGAGTCTCTGCATATATTCTTTCCTGAACTTGTCCATCATCTCTTGGTGTTTTATATCCCCTCCTTCAATTATTCCCAGGTATTTGTATCCTGTCTCATCTATGTGTTTGATGTTGCTCCCATCTGGTAGCTTTATCCTTTCAGTTCTCGTTACTTTGCCTTTTTGTATGTTGACTAAGGCGCATTTTTCTATTCCAAACTCCATCCTGATGTCCCCAGATACAATCCTTACAATCTGGATTAGGGTATCTATTTCCTTGGTGCTCTTACCATACAGCTTGATGTTGTCCATGAACATCAGATGGTTGATTCTGTTGCCTCTCTCTTGAGTTGGTACCCGTCATCCATCTTCTGTAGTACTTTTGTCATGGGAATCATGGCTACTACGAAGAGTAGTGGGGACAGTGAGTCGCCCTGGAAGATCCCTCTCCTGATATTAACCTCTGCTAGTCTTATTCCAGAGCTTGTAAGTATTGTATTCCAGTTGCGCATTGTATTTTTGAGGAAGCTGATGGTGTTTTCCTCTGCCCCATATATTTTCAGGCATTCTATTAGCCATGTGTGTGGTATCATGTCGAAGGCTTTCTTATAGTCTATCCATGCCATACTTAGGTTGGTTTTCCTTCTCCTACTGTTCTTCATTACCATTTTAATTATCAGGAGCTGGTCTTTTGTGCCCCTACACTTCCTTCTGCAGCCTTTTCTGTTGGTTGGGGGTGGTGTTAGTCTCCTCAAGGTAATTGTAAAGCCTTTCACTGATGATACCTGTTAGTAACTTCCACATTATTGGTAGGCAGGTGATAGGACTGTAGTTACTGGCTATATTTCCCTTACTCTTGTCTTTTTGTACTAAGGACCTTCTTCCTGTGGTCATCCATTTGGGTGCATGGTGATTTGAGATACAATGCTGGAGTTGTTCTGCTATTCGTGGGTGTAGGGTCTTGAAGTTTTCGAGCCAGTATCCATGGACTTCATCGGGACCTGGGGCTTTCCAGTTGGGCATTTTCTTTAGTTGGTGTCTGACTGTGTCTGTCGTGATCTCTGTGAATCTTTGTTTTTATTCCTTCCCTGTTTTCTTCTTCCTTGACTTCCTGGAGCCATGTTGCATGTTTGTTGTGTGATACCGGATTGCTCCATATTTTTTCCCAGAGTCTCTTACTTGGTTCGGCTTCAGGAATTTCTTGGTGGTTGTCTTCCCCTCTTAGTTGGCTGTATAGTCTTTTCTGGTTGGTTCTGAATAGTTTGTTCTGTTGGTATCCCTTATTCCTGTTCATGTACCGTTGGATCTTATGTGTTTTGGCCTTAAGCCTCTGTTTTACATCTTCTATTGTGTTGTTTAGTACCCTCTCTTGTACTTTGTATTTCTCGTTGAGTTCCTCCCTTGTTTTCTTGCTTCTTAGCCTTTTTTCTGCCATCTCTTTCAGTTTACTCAAGTCAGATCTCATCACCATGATTTGCTTTTTCAGGCGCCTTTTCCAAGGAGGTTGCTGTTTTGGTTTCTGTTGGGTTGGTTGTGCTGGTGGTGTTGGTGTTCGAATCCCCATCACTTCTGCTACTAATCTTGCTCCTGCATATGCCAAGTTATTTGTTTCTGTGATACTGGTGGTGTGTATTATGCCCATTTGTTTTCTCCCTTAATTTTTTGGTGTTGTAGGCTTTCATGGAGGGGATCTTTGTTCTCTCTGTATCTGGCTCCATCCATTGTCTAATCTTTTCTACCCATTCCGTCCTCTCTGTTACTTCGTCGGTGTTTCTTCGTGTGTCGTTGTTTGATACCTCATCATCCCTGTCGTCTTCTGTGGCATCGTCTCTCAATTCGTCTTCGTGTAATTCGTTGTCGTGTGACATTTCCCTTTCCAGTTCTTCTCTTTCTGTTGGGGAGAGCCAGTTCTTTTTCTTTATGTTCCTTACTTGGTCTGCCAGCTACTGCTCTGTTTGGGGGGTGTTATTCCTCTCATTCAGATGTTGACCAACCTTCTTCTATATCCTCTCTCCGTCGGGTTGCTTCTGATGTAGCATCTCCATATTTCCTTATTTTCTACTCTTATCCATTTCTTCCTTTGGTTTGCTTCTGTAGCTCAATCTCAGGCTGTTGGTTACTGTCCTTGTGGTGGTCAGTTGCTGGATGACGACCTCCAAGTACCTGACCGTCTTCCCCTTCAATTGGGTTGAATACCTGGCTGCCGGACGAAGCTCCTCTGTTGCCAGAGGTTCCATTTACGTCGTTGTCGTTTATTCCTTCATTTCTTAACATCATTGCTGAGTTTTGCTATTTAACCCATAGCTGGACCCTACCCCATCAGGGATAGGTACTCATTTACAGCTGAGTAGACTGAGGAAATTACGGTAAAGATCCTTTCCCAAGGAATCAACGCCGAGGAGAGCGGTCACCCATCCAACGACAGACCAGCCCCAATGTTGCTTAACCAGTCCATTGACGACCTAACCCACTCTGCCACGGTGCCACATTTTACTATTATTATTATTATTATTATTATTATTATTATTATTATTATTATTATTATTACATTCAGAAGATAAACCCCAATCCATAATTATGGAACAGGCCTGATTGGGCCACTGATTTGAAATTCAAGGTACCAAAGAATATGACGCTCACCTGAAAGAGGTTACAAGAGATATTAGGAAATACAGAGAAAAGAGATCAGCTATTAGAAAACAAAGAAGATATCCGTAGCTAACAACAATCATGTCGGAATAATGTGAAAACAAAAGGAGAATCATATTACTGATATTGGCACATACACATGTTGACGTATGCTGTGAGAGAACGAAAACTAGGTCAAAGGTAAAAAAAGAAAAAAATAACCGTCCCATTTCGATAATCAGGGAGCCATAATAATCTTTCGATGAGCAACCCAGACACCAAAAGCCTCTACAGGTCTCTATGGAATATGAGGTCGGGCATTCAGGACACCCTTCCTCAAAGGGATGTGTTTAAAAAAACAAAACAAAAATCAGTTTTTCGCGAATGTTTCTTACATAAATACTACTTTGTGCTTCCTTACCCTGAACAAAACTGAAGCCTAATGCGCTCTATTTACCAGAGGACCGTTCTTTAGAAAGTGCCTCACAGCATTAAAAAAGATAAACATCTAAATAAATAGACTAAATTTTTAATAGTGGATCGGTCGACCGCTCTTAAAAGTTGTTAATGGAAAATGGGTCGACCGCCCTTTAAAACTGTCGGTTGAAAATGGGTCGACTGGCATTTAAAATTGCCAGCATTAAATAGATCGACTGCCAGTTAAGACTATCAATAGCAAATGGGTCGATTGCCATTTAAAATTGTCATTAAAAATGGGCCGACTACCATTTAAAATTGTCATTAAAAATGGGCCGACTACCATTTACAATTGTCGATATAATATGGGTCGACAGCCTTTTAATGCTGTCAATATTACGTCTATATATTTTTTCCTTTATTTTCCTTGTATCCTTTGAACCTTTGTTATGATAAGTTGTCCATCATGGCTCCCTCAACTTAAAAAAATAAATAAATAAATAGATCCGTTCTGTCGTAATTGATTCCTAGAATGATACATAAAATTATAACAAGGAATTAAAAGGGGAGCGAGTTTATTTATTTCTTTGTTTATTTTCTAGTGAATCAGTCATTTGAAATTCACCACTCAATCTTGACTGGTATAAAAAATGTTCTCATTTTATTTCTGGCTCTATAAATATTAAATGATGAAGTGTATTTTTCATTTCAAGACCTAGCTTCAGAGTAGTTTCTCTCTCTCTCTCTCTCTCTCTCTCTCTCTCTCTCTCTCTCTCTCTCTCTCTCTCTCTCTCTCTCTCTCTCTCTCTCTCTCTATCTCTTTCTCCTCTCTCTCTCTCTCTCTCTCTGGATACAGAATGATTAGATATATACGAGTACGTCCAACCAGTCCCCTTCTTGGTCTTCCATCTAGTAACACATAATTTAACACATTTTCAAACACTTTATTCATTTCCTTAAATAAAATAAACTCGTAAGTATTTGTGTCTGGGAGCTTTAAATTTCAACAATGAAGTTCCTCTTTTGAGTCGACTGCCTTTTAATAGGGCCAATAGAAAGTGGTTCGACTTCCATTTAAAATTGTCGACATAAAATGGGTCGACTGCCTTTTATGCATGTCAATAGGAAACATGTCGACTGCCATTTAAAATTGCCATGAGAATATAGGTCAATTGCCATACAAACTTGTCAAAATAAATTGGGTCGACTGCCACTTACAATTTTCAAGAGCAAATGTGTCGACTGCTCTTTCTCCTCACAATTTCTCGATGGGAAATAAAGGCAATGGTTTATCAAATAGCAAAGCCTCTCATCCTCCAACGTTTGGTAGGAAAGGAATGTAAGATATGACGAAGAACCTGGAAAATGGTTCTTTGCAGTTCAAAGAAATTCCAGTTGAATCTTTCGACCTCCGAGATTGTTGCTAAAATAATTACGATGTCATAAATTAGTAATTATCCTTATTTTATCAGATACATTAAAAAACATGAAAAGAGCAGCTTGATTGCTGAAATTTAAAGCTCCCAGACACAAATACTTACGATTTTATTTAAGGAAATGAACAAAGGGATTAAAATTGTGTTAAATTTTTGTGTTACTAGATGGAAGACCAGGAAGGGGATTCGCTGGACGTATATATTAATTGTTCATCATTCTGTATCCAGAGAGAGAGAGAGAGAGAGAGAGAGAGAGAGAGAGAGAGAGAAACGACTCTGCAGCCAGGTCTTGAAATGAAAAAAACACTTCATCATTTGATATTTATAGAGGCAAAGATAAAATGAGAAAATTTTTTATACCAGTCAAGATTGAGTAATTTATTTCAAATGACCGATCCACACCCGGCCCCCCGGCCCTAAAAAAAAAAAAAAAAAAAAAAAAAAAAAAAAAAAAAAAAAAAATCGCTCTCCGTTTAATTCCTCGCTATAATATATATCATTCTAGGAATCAATCATGACAGAACGAATCTATTTATTGATTTTTTTAAGTTGAGGCAGCCATGATGGACAGCTGATCATAAAAAAGGTTCAAAGAAAACAAGGAAAATAAAGGAAAAATAAGAAAAAAATATATAGACGTAAAATTAAATTAATGTCACATACGAAGTCAGTATGTCATATATATATATATATTAAATATATTATTGGGTTAGTATATATTATACATTATATAATATAATTTAATATATATATATATAGATATATATATATATATTATATATTATATATATATATATCTATAATATATATTTATATATATAATATTTTATATATAGATAGATATATATAGAGAATATAAAAATTTATATCTAACAATAAATATAAATACCATTATAGATTAATATAAATAATTTACCCATACACACATATATATTTATAATAATACATAAGTATACTTTAATACGTGTGCCTCTCAATAGCAAAACCACTTTCTAAAACAAAGAACAAACTAGTACGTACCGCAAGGGGCCGCCGCCTTCCCACAGCGGAAATTATAATGGAAAAGTCGAGGAAAAGTTTGGTCTTAATTTCCAACAGGATCTGGGTGTCCTGTCCTGGGGAAGCGGTAAACAAGGTTTCCTATTTCTCATAACGAATTCCACTTGGAGGTTTTAAATATCACGGAGGGTCGCGGAAATTTTACTGAAAGTCATCAAGCGTATAAGCTTACTCATGAGAATACACGAGGTTGTAGTATAAAATTCTTCTCTCTCTCTCTCTCTCTCTCTCTCTATTAAATATATATATATATATATATATATATATATATATATATATATATATATATATATGTGTGTGTGTGTGTGTGTGTGTGTGTGTGTGTGTGTGTAATAATCTAACTTTACTTTGTTCTTTTTCCTTCATCGATTTTTCTAGTCATTCCTCTTGAATGGTTTAAACGTACATCTTTTTTTTTAATTTGTCATGTCAATTGATTATTTCTAGTTTAGGCCTACTATCACTTCAATATCTTTCCTAGAGCCATTTTTCGTCGACCATGTTTACGGGCAATGGTTTTACTCATGTTTAAAAAATATTCTTCACTATGATAAGAATCATTACTCAAAGGCAACGAAAACGAAATCAATACTACTACTAATAAAACATTAACAGAACGGTGGCATACATATTACATAGTCCACCATTTATTCCGGAATCACTCGCTTTTTATTATTAAATCAATGCACAATTGATAATCCTTTTTTCATCATCAAATTTCTTGAGGAGAGTGTAGAACGACGGGATAAGTTTTTCAGACGTAAACTTACCAAATAAACCTAATCTTTCCTGGGTCTTGGCCCACCAAATTTCTTTTACATTAATCAAATTCACTATAGGGACAAAATGTCTCATTTAGATAGGTTTCCCCTTCAAAGTAAATAGAAAACGCATGCTATTCGATTAATAGAAAATGGTTACTATTCAATGGGGAACTTCTTCGTATCACTCGCAAATGTTCGGTCTGTCATAAACTATCAAAAGAAGCATGGCAGAGAAAAATAATATTTCTCGAAATGAATATACAGAAACGTGTGTAAGTATATGCTAATTCGAAACAATGTCTACAAAGGAATTCAAAGCCTATGGAAACAACAAGAAACTTGTTTTATATTGAGTCTTTCATATCTCCAATTATGTTATATTATTTCTATTAAAAATGTCCAGTAGTTTAAAAATAAAATGCCTAGTGTGAAAGGTTTAAATTTACATACTCACTTAGCCCGAAGGAAACACTGGAGTAGCTGCAAGATCTTTCGACACAACGTCCTTTACTTAGCAGACTGACTGACATTCATAAGAAACAGAGAGGAAAAGGAAAGGTCGTACAAGTGACAGATAGGGATTATAAGGAGATAAGTAACAAGAATCCAACACACCTGGAGAATCAGTAACCTTCCCAAACAAACATAAACATTGGGTACAATCTGAGAGGCTTACAAAAAGATTAAGTCCAACTATTATACAGGATTATACAGGGCGGCAACTGACCACATTTAAACCTTTGGTAAACAAAAATTATTCACAAAACATATTAAACATACATATACAAAGAAAATATCTATAAGGCAACTAATTTGTATTTAAGTTTGTGATTGTATCTTTGAGGTCATTCTTCAACATGTTACAAATACAAGGGTCTAAATGAAACAAGCCACGACTAATATTAAAATTACAATGGGAAGTAAGTTGAATAATGGGAGATTCTAAAAGATTTCGTGATAAGACATCTTTTGATCTTGCAATTACTGAACTACCAATCCAATTTATCCGGTGGTTGTTTTCACTTAAATAAATGAGTATTACATTGGATGTTTCCTCAGTTTTGACAGAATATTTATGCTGTTTGATTCTTACTTCTAAGCCCTTGCTAGATTGCCCGAGATAAAAGGAGGGGCAGTCTATACATGGAATTTTACATATTATATTGTTGCTTTCCCTGGGTGTATCAACATTCCTTTTAGTGTGTTATTATAGGAAAAAACGAGGTTGACCTTAAAAGACTTTCACAATGATTTTATGGTTTCAAAACCGTTGAAATAAGGCAAGCTGAGAATATTCTAGAAGTTTCTTTCTCCGTGTTACTTACACTATAAAACTTTTTGTGGGCTTTATTATAGCAAATATCTAATATATGTGAAGGATAACATAAATCTTTCCCTATTTTTTTTTATGTGTTCAATTTCTTTATCCAAATATTTGGGACTGACTTAAAAGAAACAACTGAAATTTTGATATTAAAATGGTGGCCTGAATAGAAATGAACTAAAGTGTTTGGTTGGTTTCCTATAAATACTGAATTTACATTGAAATGGTTATGTGTATCAAAACATCTAAGAAAGGGAGGTAATTGTCGTTTTTCCAATTCTAGAGTAAACATAATTGATGGTACCTGGTTATTTAATTTAGAGAGTAAATCATTTACATCAATAGCAGCAGGCAAAACAGCTAAAATATCAACATATCTATACCACTTTAAAGGAATATAAATGATACTCTATTTTAGAGTATCTTAGTAATGAACTAACTCAGCATGAATTACCTCTACCTGTAAGTCACATTATTTCACTCACTAGGTTGTGCATCTGTGATTGTAAGTTTATATTCAATGGTGAATGTTATCGACAAATATTTGGTATGGCAATGGGCAACCCTTTATCACCATCACCACTCCTCTCAAACTTGTACATGGAATTTTTGAAAAATGCTACTCCTCTCAAACTTGTACATGGAATTTTTGAAAAATGCTAAATTTTACCTAATATCATTTATATTCCTTATCTCCTTATAATCCCTATCTGTCACTTATACGACCCTTCCTTGTCCTTTTCAGTATCTCATGTAAGTCAGTCAGTCTACTAAGTAAAGGACGTTGAGTCGAAAGATCTTGCAGCTACTCTAGTGTTTCACTTTCCTTCGTGACTTATACCTTTATTTATGCTATCACGTTCCAAACTTTCCTGATTCAGTTTTATATATATATATATATATATATATATATATATATATATATATATATATATATATATTTATAGGCTAGTGTTAGTGAATTACATGTGTCAGCTTTCCTCGCTTGGAGACAAGGTGCACCCAGAGAGCGCCGTAGAGATAGCTTCCTTGGATGAAGGAATTTCATGTGTGTGTATTTTTGGTAACTGCTCGAGCTGTTGCCATGGGCAGTTTTGAGGCGTGGTGGGTATGTAAATTCGTTTGTACATGCATAACAGGTCCGGCTGTTCGAGGCACTTGAGGGAAAGACACATTCCTTTGTGATAAGAAGAAAGGCGGCCGAGAAGGACACCAGGTGTTGAGGACACTCATCTCAAGGTATGGCACATATTTAAATGACTTAGAAACAGTTGCCTTTGAAAAGAGAGAAGTGTGCAGTGTATACCTTTATTTAATATTGTGTAATAGGAAATATAATGAATATATCTTTGTTACAGATGGGTTCCATATCATGGTTCTAGAAACGGGATTCTCTAAACCTGACTATTACAATGTAGCAGTTGACATTTTGAGACTTGGAGTGATTACTAGACTAATCCAGGAGAGTGGAATGATAACTTATGGTTTCTTTGTGGGGCAGACTTGGGATTTTTATAACTATGACTTATTAATAATTTTGTTCTATTTTATGTTCATCTGCTTTGGGTAATAAATAGTATATTTTTGTATTTATGTGAGCTTATTAGCCTAGTGACATGTTTGCAGATAGAGGGAGCCTGCTGCCAACAGGTAAGGGTTGTCGTTTTGTGTAGTTTTGTCAAGGGGGGGTTGTTTTATATATATATATATATATATATATATATATATATATATATATATATATAATATATATATATATATATAGTATATACACACACACACACACACACACACACACACACACATATATATATATATAGATATATATATATATTATATATATATATATAGATATATATATAATATATATATAACACAGAAAGGGGGAATGCACAGATTCATCATTTTTAACTTCCCTGGAGACAGAGAGTCCAAGTGACAAGACATTTCAGCTTAAGAATGCTGATGTACCTTTTTGGGTGGCGTGACATTAAGATGCTTACTAAGCGGGTCAACGATTGTTTTGTAGTTCGAGAAGGTGCCTTTGAAAACTAGCTGCAACCAGTTACCTGGGGCATGGACGAAGGGCGTGAGTTTGTCTGTACGTGCGCGCCTCTTCCGTTCATAATGGCATGTTTAGCCAAAACTATAGAGAGACTTACGGAGAGGTCTGTGCGAGAAAGGCAGAGCCACGATGGCGTATGCCAAAGAGTTTCCTTTTGAGAGTGTGTGATGTTCTGGGCTGCAATGGGTGAGAATTACTGTGCTTTAGCCAAAGATATGGCTTGTCTCTTATTTTGATATTTTGTAAAGATGTTCTATTTCATTTAATCTTTTGACTTTGTCTTTACAATTGTGTGTGCTTATCAGTGTGTCCCTCCTGTCTTTTAAACAGACGGATCTAGTGAGGGAAGACTGTGTCCTGTGTGGAGGGGACTATGTTTTGGAGAAGTGATAATTGGTGTTTAACTAATTACTGATTAAGACTATTATTTACTGGGGGGTTATCTAAGTTAATTGAACTCTGAGTTATCATTCCATTAATTATCCTGTAAGAATCTGAGATATTCAATTAATACTTTACTTTGAATAAACGTTTATTTTTGTAGTTCCGACTCTGATTTGATGACATGAAATAGAGAGAGAGAGAGAGAGAGAGAGAGAGAGAGAGAGAGAGAGAGAGAGAGAGAGAGAGAGAGGAGAAAGTGTTACCAAACTTAGTTCGCCTTCCGCTATGGCTAAACGCTTACCAAATGAAATACGAGAAATTCTCTCGTGTATATATATATATATATATATTATATATATATATATATATATATATATATATATATATGTAGTAGTATAATGTATGTGATAATTACACCTGGATTGAACCAGTATAAAATTATCAAATGGAGTTATAAACACATTCTATTTAAAAGCCACGATAAACAAACACCGTGTATCGTATAAATCTCACTGACCAATGGAGTCAACACAACTTCAAAAACATATTTTGTTTGTTACGAGAGGAACCACTGCAGAGAATACATCACAAAAGCATATGATAATTGATATCAGTGACGTCATTTCAATGCATAAATAAACAGCTTTCTAAAGGCTCTAGCTCTGTCAGAATAACAAAAAGAATGAAAAATAAAAGAGAAATTGATACGCTGAAGGATCTTCAATAGCAGGAGTCTATGAGTACAAGGTAAACACGGAGGAACGATTAGACTCGTTATTCATGCATGGGTATGAGAGAGAGAGAGAGAGACGAGAGGTAGAGAGAGAGAGAGAGAGAGAGAGAGAGAGAGAGAGAGAGAGAGAGAGAGAGAGGTGTTTGTTTGTTTTCTCTGCAAACTGTTCAATATGAGGACAGGTAAAGGAAGGGTGTTAACAACTGTCCCAACACTATTTAGTGTGGAAGTATACGTTTTTGAATCAAGAGACGAGAATGAATTATTCCCCTACTCTAAAAAACAGGAAAAATCTTTGCCAATTTCCTTAAATATTAATGAAAATAGAATACGCTACTGATATCAGCTTTTCACACAGCTCTAAACAACGCTCATTAACAGCAACTCCAGCCAAGACACTTGAACCATAAGTCGATAAAAAAAAAAAAAAAAAAAAAAAAAAACTCCGAGAACGAAGAGGCTAATGAAAATCCTCCATTAGGAACTGCCACCATTATCATTCTGCCAACAATGGACGTCGTAGTCTCAATGATGCCAACCTCATGGATTCTGAGGGAAATTGTTGTTGTTCCCGAGGCAGCAGCATTCATTGGGACTGTCATATTGTTCCAGTCCGGAGTCTAGAAAAAAAAAAAAAAATTCAAGGACGTGTCATTTCGTCAGACTTACTGTCATTAAATAACTCGTATTCTGTTCCAGAGAAGATACGAGTCACATGTATATATGAATATTTAATGGGGAGAGTGGCTTCCTAGGAATATTCGCTTAAGCAGTCACTGCAAACTCTCGTGCATAAATTCCAAGTCAGCGGGACGTTTTGTTCACGGACATACATTTTTTTTTTACCTGAAATAAATTTATATATAAACTCAGCTATAAAATCGCACAAATTAGCGAAAACGAATAAGGATGTCATACACCTACACGTATATCATATTTCAGCAGCATAAGAGAGAGAGAGAGAGAGAGAGAGAGAAGAGAGAGAGAGAGAGAGAGAGATTATTGTACTCATACATGATTTCCATACATCTGCAAAAGCCGAAGCCATAGTATTTTTTTTTTTTATTTTACAATTTATGTGTTTACGTTGTTACAGAGTCAACCAGATACCAAGCTACTTTCTAAATTGACTAATACTATCTCTATTATAATTATAGGTAAATTCTTTCTGCTGGTATTCACTATATTGTATGTATAAGTATATACTCGTATGTGTATATTCATATGTATGTATATACATTATGTATATTTATAAGGTAATTATATATATATATATTACACATATATATGCATATAAATGTGCATATATATATACATATACATAATTTTCTCCAACAAATGCTCCAGAATGAAAAACCTCTCAATCTAATGAACAAATATTCCAGTATTTTTCCCTTCCCAATAAAAGTGCCAACAGCAAAAGATTATTTTTTTTTCCTCCACGTGGGGAGATATAATCCTACATTCCTTGAGGACCCGTCTTCTTTAATTACAGGTACCGAGGGAGGGAGCCCAATAACCTGATCCTACGACGATTCCCGGAGGGGCGGAAAGGTCCCTACAACAACTATTTCAATTTTATTTTCTCTTTTGTATTTTATATTTTTATTTTCTCTTTTGCATTTTATATTTTGTATTTCATTGTATTTTCTAATTTGCATCTAATTCTAGTTTATAATCTATTTTTCATTGTATTTCATGAATTGCATCTAATTGTAGTATTTACTTCTTGTATTTTATAACTTACATTTAAGCGTAAGTTTATAATTTACATATTATATTTTATAATTTGCATCTAAGTGTAGTTTATAATTTACTTCTGTTTGTATTCTATTCGCTTCTCCTTGTAATTTCATTAGTCCCTTACATTGTTACCTGTTTATTATTTATTACATTCTAATTGATTCTTTATCTTCTTATAACTGATCTATTATTCCTGTATTTCCTATATATCACATTCTGCTACTTCTTTTAAATGAATAAAGTGACATTCTTTGGAGCTTGAATTTCAAGTCAGTGGCCCCATGATGGGCTTGTTCCATACGAAAAGGGTTCATCTTCTGAATAATAATAATAATAATAATAATAATATAATAATAATAATAATAATAATAATAATAATAATAATAATAATAATAATAATGGAAGGAGACCCTTTTTCAAACAAAATCAAGAAGAATGTATCACTCACTGATGTCGCAATACCATGAGACACCAGAGTCGAAGAGAAAGACAGGGAAAAAATGGATAAGTACCAAGACCTGAAAATAAAAATAAGAAGGATATGGGATATGCCAGTGGAAATTGTACCCATAATCATAGGAGCACTAGGCACGATCCCAAGATCCCTGAAAAGGAATCTAGAAAAACTAGAGGCTGAAGTAGCTCCGGGCCTCATGCAGAAGTGTGTGTTCCTAGAAACGGCGACATAGTAAGAAAAGTAATGGACTCCTATGGAGGCAGGATGCAAACCGGAACCCCACACTATAAAAAAAAAAACCACCCAGTCGAATAGGATGACTGTGATAGAGCAAAAAAAAAAAAAAAAATAAAATATAATAATAATAATAATATCAATAATATCCAGGTGTGGCTAGGAATCTAATACCATCTTGGGCATTCTGACATATAACCGAGATACCTTGATGTAGAAAATGCTACCACAGGTAGAAACATTTTACTGAATTAATTATTAGGCGCTACAGAACTGATAGCGTGAATGATGTATTTGTATCTATCTACCTATCTATCTATCTACATAATTATATATGTATATACATAGACGTAAAATATTCCAATATCATATGCTGCATATATCACAAAGTATCATCAAATATGAACCTCATTTTCTGTCACTCCTCACCTCCGATCTAAAAATAAAATAACTCAAACTTAATATATTTCCAGCACAATAATCTTCACTACATGCAATTTCACATTACTGATGAGCCGC
>NC_061109.1:22112767-22115267 GCF_015104395.2 Macrobrachium nipponense | reverse complement strand
AAATAAAAAACAAGAAAAAATCAGTTTAACTCTTCAACGAAGTAGGTTCAAAATCGCCGTCTATTCTGCGGAACGCCGAGACGCATGAATGAGCCTCTAATATTTCTTTTTGACATTTTAATAACTTAAAAAATATATTTTTTTAAACCGCAGTTTAACCTTTCAAAGATAAACGTTCAAAACTCTCCGTCTATTCAACGAAACGCCGAGACACTTATGAATGAAAGGGCATTGCATTCACAACCAACACCCCAGCTTCAAATTCTGACACCCTCTGGGCGATTTCGGTCCCCACCAAATGTATTCAAACTTATTTCCTAACGAGGCGGAAGATAAAAAGGCAACGGACCATTAAGCACTTTCCATAAATCTTTTGCCGAGTTGGAAAATTTATACCGGATGATTAATCGGTTCGTGTTCTTGCCGAGAGTGTAACCGAACACTTATCATTCATTATTATTCATTATTCATTTTGGGGCCGGAACGACAGAGCCAGGCACCTCCCATAATTCTAAGAGGAGGTCCAAGTAGTTTGGTATGCAATAGCTGGAAAATAAGTAGTGGCTGGAAGATACACTTACAGTAGAAAATATAACTACTGAAATATACGTGCGGATATTTCTTCCCGGTTGCTTATTCCCCAATTGTAACCGAATAACGGAACTTCCCTGAAAAACCTGGACGCCATATCTTTAGAACTACCCATAGAATCATCTTGAAAATAATCTCACTATGTTTCCCCACATCCAAATTAATATATTTGAACTAACCTAACCAAACCCAACATAACCTAAACTAGCCTGAAGGGGCATGTCAAAATACCGGGGTTGGTGCAATACTAGTATACATCTCGGGTATTCGCTTCCAGGTTCGTATAAAAAAATTTACATACAGAAATTTCTTATTGGTGATCAAAGACAATTTGCACTTGTTACCAGATGCACATGATAACAACAATGATGTTTATAAAAATTATTGTTTTTATTGTCATTGGACAAACAAATCTACAATTTAAAAAATGTTCAAATATATTTCATATAAACGGTATGTAGACATATATATCTGCGGTTGGCTTTCTCCATTTTGAGACTCGGGCTACTATGAATGATTATTTTTCTTTTCTTAATCATTATCATTATTCATGAGGTAGTACTTATATTATGAAGGAACAGAGTAAAACACACACACACACACACACACACACACACACACACACACACACACACATATATATATATTTATATATATATATATATATTATATATATATATATGTATATATATATACATTAACTAGATGAACTTAATTCCTTACTGGACGAGTGGGTTCCGTGCTCGACTATCAACCTGGTAGCTAGAGTTCGCTCCCAGCGGGCGCTCAGAGAGGAACTAGAGGACTATATTTCTGGTGATTAGAAATTCATTTCTCGATGCAATGTGGTTGGGATCCCACAATAAGCTGTAGGTCCCGTTGCTACGTAACCAATTGGTTCCTAGCCACGTAAAAATACCTAATCCTTCGGGCCAGCCCTAGGAGAGCTGTCCAACAGGTCAGTGGTCTGGTTTAACTAAGATATACTAGACTTTGAACGGCATGAAACGTGAGTGAAAGTGAAGGGAGTGTAGAATAGTCCCAATTACCTAACCAATAATAAGATAAAAATATTGAAATTGTAATTTAGGGCAAAGGCCAAGCGCTACGACTTATGAGGTCGTTCGGCGCTGAAAGAGAAACTGACACTAAGAAGGTCTGAAAGGTGTAACAGGAGGAATACCTCAAAGCAGTTGCACTATGAAACAATTGTTAGGAGAGAATTGAGGAGAGTAAGATGGAAGAAAGGAATGAAAGGGGCTGCAGCTGTGGCCCTACGGAATGGACACTGCGAACACAACGTAAGTAACGCCTACAGTGCGCCACGCGAGGTGCACTGACGGGGGTTACATAAAAGCGAATGGTACGGAGGTAAACGGTAAACAACACCTCGACAGGGAACCATTGTTGTCCGAGAAGGAACATTATTGATTACACTTCATCTTTGAACAGTTTCTTTTAATCCGGTACAAATGGTAAATTCTTGAAGACCATCTAAATTATTCATATCAAGTTGGTAGTTCGATTTTATTGATGACAATGTGAATAAAATATCTTGCGGGTCCGTCAGTAAGCGATACTACTTACTGGTGATATAAATCCAGCCAGCCGCAGGTCAACAAATATCCCCGTACCTGGAAATAAAAGGAAAACATTGATAGCAACAACAACATCACGAAGAAAATAATATACAATTTTATCATCCAAGAAATAGAATAGTTGAAATTCTGGTCTAAAAGTGAGCGTCATCAAAATACGATACTATAGTATAGTCTTACTGCTGAACGCATGTTTTTATGAACTATTACTCAAAGTAAAACAAAATCACAATAGCAAATTTCAACGTTAGAACACGAAAATATGTTAACAGAAAATTTATATTCTAGTTTTGGATACACTCTATGCGTGG
>NC_061109.1:22082767-22107767 GCF_015104395.2 Macrobrachium nipponense | reverse complement strand
TATATATATAATATAATATATATATTATATATATATATATATATATATATATAATATATAATATATATATATATATATATAATATTATATATATATATATATATATATATATATATATATATATATATATATATATATATCATTCAAGCTACAAATGTCCTTTAATATCTAAATTCACTCTACCTCCCAAATGATATATTTTCATATATGTACCGAAGGGGAATTTTTTAGTGATAATAATTTTCGTCCCCCCATGGGATCGAACCACCGTCCAAGTGGACGGGGACGAAATCAGGACAGTCAGTGACGCTATCCAATCAGCCAACAGAGACGCTATAAGTTCATATCGATTCTGACCTTACAAATCACCCTCGAACTCGGTGCTTTCGAAATATTAGAATCGATATGAAACCCCGTCTACCATGTTAGCCAATTCGAGCGTTTGACAGCACGTAGCCTTTTGTTATGAATAATTATCACATCGAACCGTGATTCATTTATATATCTTCTTCTTTCTTCTTCTTCCCACTTTTTCCCATTTTTATATGGGGTCGCCGTTTCGGATGAGCCGTTTCCATCTATTTCTATCTTGCGCTTCTGCCTCATCAATTCCCTTCTCATGTAAATCTCCCTCCTCACACAGTCCTTCCATCTCTTTCTTGGTCTCCCTCTCTTTCTTCTTCCTTGCACCTCCACTCCCATAGTATGTCTCCCAGCGTGGTCCTCATCTCTCCTCAACAGGTGTCCATACCATCTCAGCCTCCCCTCCTGCACTTTCTTTGATACTTCCACCACCTTAGTTGACCCCCTTATGTAGTCATTTCTGATCCTATCCACTCTTGTTACCCCAGACATCCACCTAAGCATTCTCATTTCTGCCACATCCATCTTCTTCTGCTCTGCTTTTCTCATGCTTGCTGTTTCCGTACCATACAGCATTGCTGTTCTTACCACCGTCTTGTGAAATTTTCCTTTTAACCTAAGCGGCACTCTTTTGTCACAAAGAACTCCCGAGGCCGCTCTCCAGTTGTTCCAGCCTGCCTGTACCCGATGTTTTACTTCTTCTTCCATACTTCCTCCAGCGTTAACAAAAGATCCCAAATACTTAAACTTATCAACTCTCCTTATTTGCTCTCCACCAAGCTGAATACTTTCTCTATCATCCCCCTCAGGTGGTACACTATATTCTGTCTTGGATCTACTTATTCTCATTCCTCTGTCCTCCAGTACTTGTCTCCATCTTTCCAATTTCACTTCCAGATCTTCCCTGCTTCTCTGCCACACAGAAACAATATCATCCGCATACAATATGTTCCATGGTACTGTCTCCCTTACTTCCTCTATTATAACATCCATCACTATGTTAAAGATAAATGGGCTCAGAGCCGACCCCTGGTGTAATCCTACTCTCACCTCAAAACCTTGTGTCTCCCCAACACTGCTCCTCACTCTGGTAAATACATTCCGGTACATCTCTTGTATCAATCGCACATACTTCTCTGGCACCATCTTCTCCCTCAGGCTCCTCCATACCTCTTGTCTCGGGACTCTGTCATAAGCCTTTTCAAGGTCAATGAATACCATATGTAGGTCCCTTTGTCTTTCCCCGAATTTTCTCCATTATTTGCCTCAGACAAAATATACCATCTGTTGTTTCCCCTTCCCTTCATAATACCCATCTGCTCTTTACCTATTTGTACTTCTTCTCTCAGTCTAGCATCTATCATCCTTTCCAGTATCTTCAAAGTGTGGGACATCCAATTTAATGCCCCTATACATAATTACCACACTCTTGGACATTGCCTTTCCCTTAAAAAATTGGGATCAATATACTCCCACGCCACTCATTTGGTATCTTTTCCTGTTCAAGGATCTTTATCATAAGATCGTACAGTATATCCACTCCTTCATCTCCTAATGCTTTGCCATGCCTCCACCGGGATCATGTCTGGTCCGGTTGCCTTCCCATTCTTCATCTTCTTCAGTGCATTTAGTACCTCTTGCCTAGAAAACCTCATTACCATGCCAATGTTCACTTGCCCATCCTCTCTTATTAGTCTATTATTTTCTTCATTTAACAACTGTTCGAAATATTCTTTCCATCTCTTCACAATGTCTTCCTCCTTTCTAAGCACTACACCCTCTTGATTCTTTATTTATTTTTTGTTTGATGTGGGTGTTTATATCTTTGGTGCTCTTATTTCTAGCCTTTGATAGCTTCATCATCTTCTTTAATCCTTCCTTTGTCCCCAGCTCATTATACACTCATCATACGACTTTGCTTTAGCTTGGGCTACCACCTTTTTCACCACCTTGTTTTTCTCTCTGTACCTATTTCTGTCTTCCACTGACTGTGACTCTTCCCTTATCTTTTTCTTTGCCTCCTTCTTATCTTTTACTACTTTCTCAATGTTCTTCATCCCACCACCAACTATCCTTTTCTTCCCATATGATACCAGATGTCTCTCCTAGCAGCTCCTTTCCATGCCTTCTTATTACTGCTGCATTTCGTGCCCACCATTCTTGAACATCTCAATCCCTATATCAATATCCTCCAAAACCCTCCTCTTAAACTCTCTCTTCTTATCCCCTTCCTTCTGTAATTCGTACCATTTAATTTTCCTTATCCCTTTAGCTTTGGTTTTTCTTTCCCTTTTCAACTTCAAGTCCATACATAGCACCTGTGTTTTTTGGGGGGCTACATGGTCGCCTGGAATAACTTTGCAGTTCTTGACCTCCCCACCAGATTTATCCTTTTATACATGGGGGGACGAAATTATTATCACTAAAAAATTCCCCTTTGGTACATATATGAAAATATATCATTTGGGAGGTAGAGTGAATTTAGATATTAAAGGACATTTGTAGCTTGAATGATATATAAATGAATCCACGGTTCGATGTGATAATTATTCATATATATATATAATATATATATATATATATATATATATAATATATATATATATATATATGTATATATACATATATATAATATGTATAAATATGTATATATATACTAATATATACATATATGCATATATTATAAATGCATATATATACTATATATATATATATATATATCTATGATATATATATATATATATATATATATATATATATATATATCTTGCGTCAATAACAGTTTTGAGTCCTCTTCTTCTCATGAGCCCATTAGTTGGATCGAGAGAGGGAGAGAGTTTTCATCGCCGCCCGTGCCGTAATTATCATTAGAAGGATATTCCGCCATCAATTAGGCTTTCAAAAGACTATTGGAAAGTCTCCGAATGACTTTGACAGAATCAACACCTAAATGGGACCTTTCATCTTCCGGTGTCATCTCCGGATTCATTTCGCTCCATCTCCGGATTCATTTCACCCTGGCTGTCGTGTTCAAGTTCCTGTAATGGAGGATTCCAGTTCTGTGTGTGTGTGGTGTGTGTGTGTGATTGACAAAAATTTTTCTTGTTTTAGAGATTATTATTAGAACCAATATTCCTCAAAAGGACAGTTACAGCCCATTACAGAAGCAACATTTTTCTAGTGATTTCAGTATTTCTGTCTTTAGACAGACACCTGCCATTGCAATGTCAGCCACTTATAACGACACTTGTCTTTGTTAACCGTTGTGTTATGAGCAAACATGTTATTCAGTGGTCTGAAGATAAACTAGTAAAAAAGGCGTAACCAAGTTTCCTGAACAGCGTATAATTAAGTCCACGGAAAATAAAACTATCTCTCGGTGGTCTCGGTATAATGGAAGTTAGAGGACTGCAATTTGGTGTGTTTGATAATTGGAGGGTGGACGATTAACATACCAATTTGCAGCCCTCTAGACTCCGTAGTTTTTAAGATCTGAGTGCGGACAGAAAAAAGTGTGGACGGACAGACAAAGCCGGCACAATAGTTTTCTTTTCAGAAAACTCCAACGAGAAGTATTCAGCGTATTTGCGGAAGACGCGATAAAATCATCGAATAAGAATGATCAAATCATTAAGTATATTATAAAGAGAACCCTACTTTGCGATGCAATGTTTATGGTGAACGTTATCAATTATCGTTGCTAATGTACGTTTTCAATTACCGCTGGCTGAACAGAATAAAAAAGAATGATCACAAACTTCCAGAAGAAGTCAGAATGAACAATGATGGCAACTTTCGACAAAATTAAATATGAAAACGTCTTGATCCTCTACCCGAGATCTTTTAACTTCTGGGTAGAAGTTAAAACGAACTCCTCGCAATGAAGGGCCCCATTCTCCCCAGCCTCGGTGCGACCTCCAATTTTGCCTCCACTAAATTAGCAATCTCGTTAATTGCTTCCCAGACCACGCTTTACACCTTTACACCTCCCAGTCTCCTCGGACACTCATTACAGAGCTGCGAGTTTCACTTGAAGAAGTCTCTACACCTCCCGCAGGGATAAACAGAGAGAGCCAGCAGACTTTCTCTTGGGAACCAGGGACAGTTTGTAATCAATTAGAACATAATCTCTTTCTATGTTCGTCTGTAGACACAGATAAACAATCTATCTTTACAAAGCGGACAATCATAATCTTATATGTATCCCCGTTGGGAGATAGTGCCACCAGTGTGCCTTACGTGGTGCGCTGTAGGCACTGCCGAAGGTTGCTTAGCAGCGTCCCATAGGCCCGTAGCTGCACCCCAATTTTTTTTAGCCTTTTACTTGACCTCCATTCCCACCTCCTTTCTTCCACCTTGCTGTTCAACCACTCTAACTCCCTCTTATCAAAGTCTCAAGAAGTGAATGGGTGAAAATGTCCCGGTGGTTGAAGCTTAATTTTGATCAATCTAGAAATATCTTCCTTGCATTATAATACATTTGAATCTATTTATCAATTTATCTTTGCTTTTTAATAAGTGAGATCTCTTCTTTCTGTATTTTCCATTACCTTCTCTTACTTCCTAATGAACGCCGTATTCTTAGGAAGCTTGAATTTCAAGTGAATGGCTCCTGTGGGTTTGTTCCATATGAACAGGGTCACCTTCTGAATAATAATAATAATAATAATAATAATAATAATAATAATAATAATAATAATAGGTAATTATAGCAGGCAGGTCGTATACAATCGGTGGGTTGGTCAGTAGGTAAGGGTTTTAACTGGTCGCAGGCTGGTGACGCAACCTGTCCCTGAGGCGATGACATCTCCTAGGTCCATCTGGCCAACAACACCAGATCGACCTCCCTGGAAATCTCAACGCCTCGGAGATAGATTGAGACACTAACCTACGACCAACTAAAATAATAATGATAATAATATTTTTCTATTTTTCTTATTACGGCCGCCAATAGCAGAGAAGCACCGAACCCCCGGACCAAGGAAAACTCAGCTCACGGATACCCCCTGCTGACCTCCCGACAATAAATTAGGGTAGCACCGAAAATATCATCAGTCTACTCAAAGCCACAGCCTTGAAAATATCTAGTCGAATCCAGAAGAAACGTTGACATAAAATACTCTACGGACATTGTACATCGGATTTCAATATATATAAATTTCCTAAAACTCTGATCTTTTCATATGTATCCAATTGGCGCGTTACTCGCCAACCTAAATAATATTGAAAAAGCCGTAATAAGAAAAACAGTAAAGAACTTCCATAAAATAAATGCAGTTGAAACAGCAATTTCCCTCAATAGAACATGCTTGAAAGAGGGTCCTCTAACTAAATAATAATAATAATAATAATAATAATAATAATAATAATAATAATAATAATAATAATAATAATAATAATATAGCTGTGTCATGGACCTGAAGCAGTGCATCATTTCATTTACAGGAGAAACAAGTCCACAGTCCCGTCAGGGTACAAGGGCACAAATCTATTCTTTAAAAATAAACGTACACAGTGAGCTTTCGGGAATCTGTTTGACTCCCATTTTCAAGGGGAGTTATTTTCAACTACATCTGTACCCTTACATCACTGTGGATTTGTTTCCCTAAATTCGAGACTCACGCTACTATGGGTAGATTTTAATTTCATTTATTAATATGAACAGGATGGAACGATGGAGCGAGAGAAAAAAAAAAAAAAATACGAGCCCGTGCCCTTGGAGGAAATTGGGTAGGAAGAGAATGGGAAGGGGGGTGGGGGGAGAATGCCAGGATGTTTGAAGGATATCTTCGTTAATTGACAAGAAAGTTGCAATTAATCTCCAGGTATTGTGAAGGAGTCTGGGAATTCGACGCCCAGAAAAGGGTCATATTTTTTTTATTCTTCTTCATTTCTTTATTATTATTATTATTATTATTATTATTATTATTATTATTATTAATCACGGTTTACAGATATTTGTAGAATCATATGAGGATGCAATTAACTTCCCGCAAATTCTGAGACGGAATTAAGTGATTATGATGTTGAAAAAGAAAATAGAAGGAAAAATGAATAAATACAGAAGGAAAATAGTAGTCAATATTGATGTCAAACAAACATCTGACGGAAACACAAAGAAATAACTAAACAGCAGTTAATCAATGAACAAACAAACCAATGAATTAAGACAAGAAATGCGTGGTCCATGACGATAGCTGAGTATCTCATGTAAAGGCAAGCCAGAGATAGACCATGAACTACAATAACGTTTATTATCTTGTCTAAAGCAACAAGGCGTGATCCGACCTCCAGCTTACTCGGGACGTGAGTAGGATTTTTTTTCCCCTCACGCAGAAGTTTAAACATTATATTCCTAACTTTTAACGTAAACTGAAAAATGCTAAAATATATGGTAAAATATATTTTAGCATATATTTTACCATATATTTTACCATAGCCTTTTAGCATATATTTTACCATAGCCTTGTTTCACCAACGAATATTAAAATAAATACACTATATTTTATTAGAAATAACTGCTCTGTACTATTTAACATGGACATTATTTATTTTTTACATCTTCATTCTAATAAATAAATCCTAAATATGCTATTCTAAAATTCCTGTATCTTTAACTCGAGGCACAACACCTTTTAAAGACCTTTTTAGGCTCTTCTATAGACCTTTCCAACTCCCCCCAACAACAAGAACAACAGCAATGTAGTTTGCAGGCTTACTCCCAGAGTAAGCAAAAACATTAGTTTCTCCAGACATGTTTTACTGTTTTCTCTTTCTGCACTTCAATATCAGTCAGTTCTTTAGGCATTCCAGGTTATTCCAACTTTGAAAATATCTTCCTTTCAACCGCAAGGAAAAATAAAAAGGGCTTTTGTTCTCCAAGTAGGCATCAAAGAACGAAAAACATTTATGGGACAAAAAAAAAAAAAATTCAGATTTGAGTGAATAAGAATAAACATTTTGGGATACAGGAATAACTGTAAACAGAATCCTTGCTAAAAATAAACATGAAAGCTACACAAGACGCTCTCCTTAAAAAAATGATATCTTTTCTCTTTCGTTCTAGAATAAAAAAAAAAAGGGTGCTCCCGGATACGCAAAAATGTCTAATTAAAAAGAGGGGGAGCCAGATATTTCATTTCCCCATCCACGCCTTCCTCATTAAAGCTCCCGAATTTTAGGAGGTTTCCTGCGAGATGGAGCGAATGAATATTATTTTCTCCTTTATTTGTGACTTCCTTTTTACGCCGAGAAATAATATCTTTTTTTCCTCCTTTTGGAAATCCGAGTGTCAGTCTGTCTGTCTACCCGAGAGAGGAGACGAGAAGGGAAAATTTTAATTACATCTAAATGGCTTCGCTAATTAGCTGGCACAATGCGTATATCGTCTACCTTTGCCTTACCCTAAGGGCGTTAGTCAGTTTCGTAGTCCAGTATTCGTGGGTTTATGGGGGTCCTTCCGGAGGACCGGGTGACTGATTTCGTATGAAAATGAGGTCGTTAGAAGAATGCTGCATGCTTGGGTTTAAAGATACAATTTCAACTCACATTTACAGATGCATTAATACACACATATGTACGTATATATATGTACATTAACTCACTCATATATATATATATATATATATATATATATATTATATATATATGTATATAGTATATATGTAATATATATATATATAATACTATATATATATATATATATATATATATATATATTATATATATATATATATAAATATATTATGTATATATGTATTCATATCTATCATATATATATATATATATATATATATATATATATATATAAATGGTATATACATATCATTTAATATTCATTCTCAATGCGTGCATACATATATATTACACCAGTAAGCAGGGACACAGAAGTTTTCGAAATATATGGTTGTAATGTGTATAGGGTGTTTTCGTGGGCTTATTCATCTTCACAGTGGACTGTTACATATAGTAAAAGCCATTCATTCACCCCTAAACACACAAATACACGCACACGCACACACGCACACACACATATATAACCAGTGCCATATTTAGGGGGGGGGGCAAGTAGGCCATAGCCTAGGGCCCCGTACCTCAGCCCCCCAAAATTTAATAATGGTAACAAAAAAGATATAATAATAATAATAATATATAGAAGAAGATTGGTCAACATCTGGAATGAGAGGAATAATACCCCCCAAACAGAGCAGAGGCTGGCAGACCAAGTAAGGAACATAAAGAAA
This sequence comes from Macrobrachium nipponense, assembly GCF_015104395.2. NCBI lineage: Eukaryota > Metazoa > Arthropoda > Malacostraca > Decapoda > Palaemonidae > Macrobrachium > Macrobrachium nipponense. The sequence goes on along the minus strand of NC_061109.1, from coordinate 22,099,161 downwards.
AAGAACTGGCTCTCCCCAACAGAAAGAGAAGAACTGGAAAGGGAAATGTCACACGAATTACACGAAGACGAACTGAGAGACGATGCCACAGAAGACGACAGGGAGGATGAGGTATCAAACAACGACACACGAAGAAACACCGATGAAGTAACAGACAGGACGGAATGGGTAGAAAAGATTAGACAATGGATGGAGCCAGATACAGAGAGAACAAAGATCCCCTCCATGAGAAAGCCCTACAACCACCAACGAAATTAAGGGAGAAAACAAGTGAGTCAATGAAATAATGGGCATAATACACACCACCAGTATCACAGAAACGAATAACTTGACATATGCAGGAGCAAGATTAGTAGCGAACTGATAGGGATTCGAACACCAACACCACCAGCACAACAACCCAACAGAAACCAAAACAGCAACCTCCTTGGAAAAGGCGCCTGGAAAAGCAAATCATGGTGATGAGATCTGAATTGAGTAAACTGAAAGAGATGGCAGAAAAAAGGCTAAGAAGCAAGAAAACAAGGGAGGAACTCAACGAGAAATACAAAGTACAAGAGAGGGGACTAAACAACACAATAGTAGTGTAAAACAGAGGCTTAAGGCCAAAGACATAAGATCCAACGGCACATGGAACAGGAATAAGGGATAACCACAGAACAAACTATTCGGAACCAACCAGAAAAAGACTATACAGCCAAACTAGAGGGGAAGACAACCACCCAGATATTCCTGAAGCCGAACCAAGTAAGAGACTCTGGGAAAACATATGAAGCAATCCGGTATCAACACAACAAACATGCAACATGGCTCCAGGAAGTCAAGGAAGAAGAAACAGGGAGAATAAACAAAGATTTACAGAGATCACGACAGACAGTCAGACACCAACTAAAGAAAATGCCAAACTGGAAAGCCCGCCCATGGTCCGATGAAGTCCATGGATACTGGCTGAAGAACTTCAAGGCCCTACACACGAATAGCAGAACAACTCCAGCATTGTATCTCAAATCACCAAGCACCCAAATGGATACCACAGGAAGAACATCCTTAGTACAAAAAAGACAAGAGTAAGGGAAATATAGCCAGTAACTACAGGCCTATCACCTGCCTACCAATAATGTGGAAGTACTAACAGGTATCATCAGTGAAAGGCTATTACAACTACCTAGAGAGGACAAACACCATCCCCCACCAACAGAAGGCTGCAGAAGGAAGTGTAGGGGCACAAAAGACCAGCTCCTGATAGAAAACATGGTAATGAAGAACAGTAGAAGGAAAACCAACCCTAAGCATGGCATGGATAGACATAAGAAAGCCTTCGACATGATACCACACACATGGCTAATAGAATGCCTGAAATATATGGGGCAGAGAAAACACCATCAGCTTCCTCAAAATTACAATGCACAACTGGAATACAATACTTACAAGTTCTGGAATAAGACTAGCAGAAGGTTATCATGGAGAGGGGATCTTCCAGGGCGACTCACTGTCCCCACTACTCTTCGTAGTAGCCATGATTTCCCATGACAAAAGTACTACAGAAGATGGATGCCGGGTACCAACAACTCTAGAAAGGAGGCAACAGAATCAACCATCTGATGTTCATGGACGACATCAAGCTGTATGGTAAGAGGAACATCAAGGAAATAGATACCCTAATCCAGACTGTAAGTATTGTATCTGGGGACATCAGGATGGAGTTTGGAATAGAAAATGCGCCTTAGTCAACATACAAAAAGGCAAAGTAACGAGAACTGAAGGGATAAAGCTACCAGATGGGAGCAACATCAACACATAGATGAGACAGGATACAATACCTGGGAATAATGGAAGGAGGGGATATAAAACACCAAGAGATGAAGGACACGATCAGGAAAGAATATATGCAGAGACTCAAGGCGATACTCAAGTCAAACTCAACGCCGGAAATATGATCAAAGCCATAAACACATGGGCAGTGCCAGTAATCAGATACAGCGCAGGATTATGGAATGGACGAAGGCAGAACTCCGCAGCATAGATCAGAAACCAGGAAACATATGACAATACACAAGCACTACACCCAGCAGGCAAATACGGACAGACTATACATAACACGAAAAAAGGAAGGGGGGAGAGGACTACTAAGTTTAGAGGACTGCGTCAACATCGAAAACAGAGCACTGGGGCAATATCTGAAAACCAGTGAAGACGAGTGGCTAAAGAGTACATGGGAAGAAGGACTAATAAAAGTAGACGAAGACCCAGAAATATACAGAGACAGCAGAAATACAGACAGAACAGAGGATTGGCACAACAAACCAATGCACGGACAATACATGAGACAGACTAAAGAACTAGCCAGCAATGACAATTGGCAATGGCTACAGAGGGGAGAGCTAAAGAAGGAAACTGAAGGAATGATAACAGCGCACAAGATCAGGCCCTAAGAACCAGATATGCTCAAAGAACGATAGACGGAAATACCTCTCTCCCATATGTAGGAAGTGCAATACGAAAAATTAAACCATAAACCACATAACAAGCGAATGCCCGGCACTTGCACAAAACCAGTACAAAAAGAGGCATGATTCAGTGGCAAAAGCCCTCCACTGGAGCCTGTGCAAGAAACATCAGCTACCTTGCAGTAATAAGTGGTACGAGCACCAACCTGAAGGAGTGATAGAAAACGATCACGTAAAGATCCTATGGGACTATGGTATCAGAACGGATAGGGTGATACGTGCAAACAGACCAGACGTGACGTTGATTGACAAAGTCAAGAAGAAAGTATCACTCATTGATGTCGCAATACCATGGGACACCAGAGTTGAAGAGAAAGAGAGGGAAAAAATGAATAAGTATCAAGATCTGAAAATAGAAATAAGAAGGATATGGGATATGCCAGTGGAAATCGTACCCATAATCATAGGAGCACTAGGCACGATCCCAAGATCCCTGAAAAGGAATCTAGAAAAACTAGAGGCTGAAGTAGCTCCAGGACTCATGCAGAAGAGTGTGATCCTAGAAACGGCACACACAGTAAGAAAAAAGTGATGGACTCCTAAGGAGGCAGGATGCAACCCGGAACCCCACACTATAAATACCACCCAGTCGAATTGAAGGACTGTGTTAGAGAGAAAAAAAAAAAATAATAATAGAGGTGCTCAATTAGAAAATAAATCCCAGAAACCTAAGCCCCACGCCCCTACCAGCTGTAAGGACCCTCTTTCCTTGTCCAAAGGTTACCGGCCTAGGGCCCCGCACAACCTAAATCCGCCCCTGTATGATATATAATATATATATATATATATATATATATATATATATATATATACATATATAATATACATAATACATATACAAATTCAAAAGCTTAAGTCAAACAATTATCAAGACGACCATGACGAACTCCCTAAGACATTTCCCCCACTTTAAGCGAGAGAGAGAGAGAGAGAGAGAGAGAGAGAGAGAGAGAGAGAGAGAGAGAGAACAAATTCGGAAACAACGCCCCCTGGCCTTAGGATTTTATTAAAGAGACGTCAAGCCGGGGGGATCAGCTAGGCCAACAAAGCTCCCAGCACACCCTCTTGAAGAGAGAGAGAGAGAGAGAGAGAGAGAGAGAGAGCTACCTCTAGAAGCGATGAAGATCCCAAATTGGATTTGGCTGGTGGTAATATCTGTTTCTTTTTTTTAATTTTTCATTATTAAATTATGCTTTTTCGACCTTAATATTTGCCATTCTCCCCCTACCCCCTTTTGTATCTCCTGTGCACATGCACACGTGCGAACACACCTATCATCGATATGTATATATACATTATATATATATATAATGTGTGTATATATGTATATATAAACGTACCGAATATACGAACATACATACATACATACATACATATCTATCTATATATATATATATATATATAATATATATATATATATATAATATTATATATGTATATATTATATATATATAATAAATATATATATATAGAATATAATATATATATATATATATAAAGCAATAAAATAAGTCTGCATAAATTTACACAGGAAAAAAAGATCAGTACCCAATAGCCAAGCTTCATCCTAGTAAATAAAAAAAATGAATAAACGAAAAAAAAAAAATTGCACGAAATTTATGTGCACCCAAACTCCTTCCACCCCCTTCGTTCTCCTTTCCCCCTACCCCTACCATCATTCCCCCTCCTGGTGCATTCGTAATTATCATTTTAGAACTTTTCCACCTCCCATCTGGGAGTCAGATCTCATTACAGGGGCACGAACTCCCAAATGCTTTGATGGACATTAATTTCAGCAGTTCGTGAGCAATGGAATTCTCTCTCCATTTCTCATCCTCTTTCGTCTATCTCAATTTTTATTCACTCGGTTTTTTTCATTTCTTCATCTTCAATTATCCATTTTTTGACGTTGATTATTCTTTTGTCTATTTTCTTTATCCTGTTTTTTATATCTTCAAATTTCCTTTTTTTATCTTTAGTTATTCTTTTTTCTATCTTCAATTACTCTTTTTTTTCCATATTCAGCCAACTTTTTCCTATCAACAGCTGTCCTATTTCCACTTCAATCATCCTTTCTTTCCATCTCCTGTGAATCGTTTTTCCATATTCAATTATCCTTTTTTCATCTTCAAATTTCCTTTCTTTCCTACTTCAATTATTCTTCTTCAATCTTCCATTATCCTTTATTTTCATCTTCGAATATCCTTTTTTCCCCATTTTCAATCGTCATTATTTTCAAACTTCAGTTATCGCATTTTTTTCAAATTATAGTATGATTTCCATCTTCAATTGTTGTTTTTTTCCATCTCCTTCTTTCCATCTTCAGTTGTTTTTTTTACATCTACTTCTTTCCCTCTTCAATTGTTTTTTTCATCTGCTTTCCATCTTCAATTGTTGTTTTTTCCCATTTCCTTCTTTCCATCCTCAATTGTTGTTTTTCTATCTCCTTTCCATCTTCAATTGTTGTTTTTTCATTCTCATTCTTTCCATCTTCAATTGTTGATTTTTTCCATCTCCTTCTTTCCATCTTCAATTGTTGTTTTTTCCATCTTCAATTGTTGTTTTTTTCCATCTCATTCTTTCCATCTTCAATTGTTGTTTTTTTTTTTCCCATCTCCTTCTTTCCATCTTCAATTGCTGTTTTTTCCCATCTCCTTTCCATCTTCAATTGTTTTTTTCCCATCTTTCCATCTTCAATTGTTGTTTTTCCCCTCTCCTTCTTTCCATCTTCAATTATTGTTTTTTCCCATCTCCTTCTTTCCATCTTCAATTGTTTTTTATCTCCTTCTTTCCATCTTCAATTGTTCTAAGTCGAAGTATGAAGTGGTATTCCTCAACGCTCCCCCCCCCCCCCCCCCGCCCCCCCCCCCCCCCAACCAGTTCAATCCTTCCCATGAGTCAATTATCATAAATGTCAAGATGTTAATCCCATGAGGGATCACTTGACGAATCCTACACAAGAGGGGTGAAGAATTAGTAGAATTTAACGTTAAAGCTTCCGATCAATCATATTATGTTAATAAGTCCTTCGTCAACGCATATGCTTCAAGGAATCATCAATTATATGTCGGGCTAATTTCTCTAACCTCAACAGAGCGAAATACATTTTTGGGTTGAAAACAGATATAAATATTAGTTGTATGATCATTCAAAAAGCATACGTTAATTATTACCATTTAAATGGGACAAGATGAAGTGAAAAAATTAAACACACGTCCACACACACACAGTGTGTGTGTGGATGAGTGTTTAATTTTGCCTTATTCTTAATAATAATTGTAAACCTTTACACACACATGCATACATATATGTGGATATGTGTGTATATGTATACACACACACACATATACATATATATATATATATATTATAGATATATATATATATAGAGAGAGAGAGAGAGAGAGAGATAGTAGAGAGAGAGAGAGAGAGAGAAATACCCCTGGAGCCTTGTGTTATTTCATCAATAATGCTTTTAACCTGTACAAAATTGAGTAGAAAAAGACGAAAACTCTTTCATATTTGTTCCCAAAATTAGAGAGGCCCTACATGGTCTTCCAAACCAATAAGAGAGAGAGAGAGAGAGAGAGAGAGAGAGAGAGAGAGAAGAGAGTCAGCTCTCTAATCCGTTATAAAAAAAATTGAAACCCCTACAAAAATTAAAAAATGAGAGAGAGAGAGAGAGAGAGAGCTCTAATCCGGGGGGGGGGGGGTGGGGTGGGGGGGGGCAAGGTTCGAAACTCAAATAAGTTCAGGACTGAATCCCCAGGAGAAGAGAAGGTTTCCTGTGTGTTTCCATTCATTTCATTTTGCTGCGTTAACAAATACAACATGGAATTTTTTTTCTTTACATAATTCCTATTTTTCTTTTGTCCTTCAAGTTAGCAGTGCAAGATAGTACCCAGTAATCAATATTATTTTCAACCTTCAGAAAACAAGGTAAATTCAATCTTTCTTGGAACTGCTCTAAAAAATCTAAGCCAAAGACCGCCAAACGGTTCGACCTATGAGGTCATTCAACGCTGGAGGGAAACTGAGAGTAAAAAGGTTTGAAAGGTGTTCTTCTTCTTCCCAGCTTGTTCCCATTTTTATATGGGGTCGCCGTTTCGGATGAGCCGTTTCCATCTATTTCTATCTTGCGCTTCTGCCTCATCAATTCCCTTCTCATGTAAGTCTCCTCTCACACAATCCTTCCATCTCTTTCTTGGTCTCCCTCTTCTTCTTCTTCCTTGCACCTCCACCCCCATAGTATGTCTCCCAGCGTGGTCCTCATCTCTCCTCAACAGGTTTGAAAGGTGTTACAGGAGGAAAACCTCTCAGTTACACTATGAAACAATTGGTAAGAGAGGGTGGAAAGCAAGATGGAAGAAAGAGAATAGGAACGGAGGTACAGCAAAAAGGAATGAAAGGGATTGAAGCTGAGGGCCGAGGGTATACAGAAAGATCCTTATGTAATGCCTACAGTGCACAGCGGGAGGTGCAATGGCGGGACCACCCCCTAAGGGGAGTTCAATCTCTCATTCATCTGTCAAAGTGGTCCAACGGGAAAAACTTTCCCTTGCATTTTAGATGGGAAAACTACGATTTAATAGATCCTAGGTCAGGACATCTGAAGTACAGCATAATTCATGCGAGGTCAAAGCTGAAAGGTTGGTTATTTATCCTTGGGGTCACAAGCGAAGGTCAATGTAAGGCAGGTCAGAATTATTCCCATAAATTCGGTATCAAATATTGATCATTTTGTGACAGGGGATTTGGATTTTAAATAAATGAGAAAATTATAAATTATAAGAATAGAGATTAGAAAGCAGACTATGTTCAAGAAAATCGAATAATAATAATAATAATAATAATAATAATAATAATAATAATAATAATAATAATAATAATAATAATAATAATAATAAAATAATAACTTAGAATGTTTTGCTATTCTGATATAAAATTATCTGTATATTGCTTACATAATAAATAATAATAATATAATAATAATAATAATAATAATAATAATAATAATAATAATAATAATTGTAGTAGTAATAATAATATTAATAATAATAACTAAGATACTTTTTCAAATCCTGGTAACTTTTACCCCTGTACATTTCCTAGGAAAAAAATCAACAACGTTTTGGTAAAATTGTCATTTTTCACTATGAAAAGACATGAAAATCAACCCAGTGGATACGTCTGTATTTTTATCAACCAAGCAGACTAAAACCCAACGGGAGAAATATTGACTAAACTATGACCTCCATCCATTCAGAGATTTTTTGCTGGCTCAGAGGATAAAATAGCTCAGGGTTTTTGCACGTTGCCTATGGCTGCTGGAAAAAAAAAAGCGCGGGGGGAGGGGTTGGGGGTGGGGGAGGGTTTTTCGAATTTCTGTTTATCCATCATAGGATTTCTGTGTTGGCAAATTCAGATCTTCATCTTATGAAAGTGTGGGAAATTAATTCGATTAAATTATTGTTGCAAGAATAACACGATTCTAATAATCAATAATAATAATAATAATAATAATAATAATAATAATATATAATAATAAGACAAATAATAATAATAATAATAGCTTTTTGTCACTGAGTGAAACAAAGGTAAAAATAAAAAGGTTAGTGTGCGTACGGATGAGAAGTTTAAAGACGCTTTCGGGATGGGCCTAAGAGTGTGGCAGGAGAACAATTTATAAAACTGTACAGGGACCAGGATTCGAAAGGAATGAGAGAGAGAGGGTATGTTTTTTCTTAATGTTAAATCGATACCTTACATGGTTTGGAAGCAATTGAGCAGCGGTTCCCAAGCTGGGGTTCGCGAAACAATAAAAAAATATATATTTATTTTTTCCAACTCCAGAAAAAAATTGTGGCTGTTTTAAACATTTTTACTTTGTATTGAATTAAAAGCAATAAAAAATTATTGAAATTAATTTACATAATTCCTTATCATATACTTAAAAGCATACACCCTAGAAATCTAAATCAAAGGGTATTTGGTCAGGTGGAGTGTAATACATTTAAATCCAAATTTCACGTAGAGCATTGCAACAAAGCATGATTTTAACAGATATGCAATGAGTTACGAACACACAATGTCAGGTATAGATTTGGCAACCTATGCAATCCATCCATCATGCAAATGATAAAATGAATCTGAAAAGTTGAAACGATCCTTTGAAGACATGAACTCGAAATGTGAATACGAATTCCAAAATATCAGGCGCATCTCTCCATCAGAAGAACAAACATGGCGCTTAAAGCAACATAATGCAATCTCTGTCCACCCCTTCAAATATTCACCTCGACTCCCATTGTCAATCCCGAGCCCGGCATGTAATTAAGAGAAGATGACGCCAGACGAAGTCACCCTCGTCGCTTCAATGACAGCCTTTGCAGTCGGTAATGACGGTAATGTAATGTAATCATCTCCTGCCGTCGAGTTACGTCCATCTCACTGGGGAGATTATGCTGACGGATGCTGCTGCGGTATCCTGCCCATCAGGAACTAAGTGGGGGTATAATGCCAAACGAAATGGCTTGCAAATTGTATCCTCGGCCCCTCCCACCCCCCACAACCCCTTCCTCGTTATTCAAGCAGATTGCTTTGGTACTGACGCATTCCAAGTCATGGGCTGCGCACATTTCAGATTCACACGAATTTGAGAGACGATGCTTTTTGGAAATGGCCCTGAACTATCGGTTTTATCTTGAAATTCATGATTATAGGTAAGAGTTCGTTTGATTAAAGACAGTTATTCTTGACGTTGCTTCGCTTTTCTGGCAAAGTTCTCACAACTAATGGAAAGAAGTAAAATATGTGCCGAAGTTTCTTCGGCGCAATCTAGTTTTCTGTACAACGTGTAATGCTGTATAAAACCATCAATTTCAACACCAGCAGTTCTCCAGTTGCTCAGCAGATGCGGTAGAGTGAAGGTGCGTCCCATGGCACCGGAAAGCGCTGCCAGATGCACGATCCACAGCTAACTTTAACCTTAAATGAAATAAAAACTACTGAGGTCAGAACGTTGCAATTCGGTATGTTTGATGATTGGAGGTGGATGATCACAATACCAATTTATTATCTAATATGAATTTCTGATTACGAGTCGCAAAAATTATGCTGTAAAAGTAGATGACAACATAAACTAAACCCTTGTTCGCTTTTACTGGTTAGAGGAGATAGAATATTCTAGAATATAAGATTTAGCGCAAGGGCCAAGCACTGGGACCAATGAGGTCGTTCTCCCTCCGCCATTGGAAGTTCAATGAATTTTGAGTAAAATACTGCGTCTTGTACAGATTCATAAGGGAGGAGCCTTTCATTTCTCCAAAGGAAAGAACAAATGTCTTCTTTTTCACTGTCTATATATTCTGTCGTACCGTGATTTTATGCAGATATGTATATTGATATGTAGTTACACACACAGACACAAACACACATACATATATATACATATATTTATATGTATATATATCTGTACATATATGTAGATATATATATATATATATATATATATATATATATATTATATATATATATATCATACACTTGAACCCCAAATGCTATTTTCTCTTCACAAAAGTTACTGTATAGAAATTAATTTGGTTTTTTTATAGAAGGTTCTACAATGATCAAATTTTCTGTTTTTGTGGTTCAAACGTCCTGAAAAAAGTTTGGTAGGTAGTTGAATCATCTTCATATTATGAATAATAGAGAATCGCCTAAAATAATATCACCAAACCCTCTTTCACTGCCTCTCAGTTCTCTATATGAAGAGTAAAAATGACATAAAACTCATTAGAAAGAAGTAAATACCAAATAGTTTTAATTTGCCTCTATTAAATGCAAAAATGGCACGAAAATCAGAAAAATAAACTATACTTCCCAATTCGTAAAAGTACTTAAGAATCGGACACCAAGGAATTTCCTCTTAGGTCCTTCAATGTTCCTTTTCTTTTAAAACTGAAGTTCAAGCAATCAGCGTAAAAAGCTCTTCGAAAAGGAAAAAAAACACGCGCTCACTCACACACACACACACACACACACACACACACACGGGCTCTTAACAGAATACAACCAGCCTTTCGTGGACACATATTCATTTGGAGAGGCTTTTCTCTCTCGACGATTTCTTTACAAGGGTTTGAATGTGTCGTTTTATATATTTTAATATACCTGTCTTCCTTCTCCTCCTCCTCTACCTCTCTCCTCAGGAACCATTTCTTATCAGAAGAAAACAGCCTCTCCCTCTCCTTATTTGCCCGCTGTGCGATGAACGTGGTTAAATACATTCTATTCTAAACCGAAAGCCCAATTTTTACCTCCTTACAGTCACTTTCGTCCACAAGAAAGGTCTAAAAAAATAAACCAGTATCCTCCAGATACATTACTACTTTCATAATAAAAGATATTCACATTTTCTGTCTCGTTTCTCAAACTACAAGACGCATCATTCGACGAGTCCTTGGAGAAACTGAAAACACGAGGCAAAGAGAGAGAGAGAAAAAAACCAACACAAAGCGCCTTTTGGTGATATGCGAATCAATACTTCTAAATAGGTCGGCTCCAGTCCCCATACGTATTCCTATATTCCTTCTTCTTTCATCAAGAATACTGGAACCCATCGTCGGGGGTTTCGAAGATGAATAATCAAGGCAGGGAGAAAAGGAAGGTTTAGAAGGGGGAGAGGGGTTAGGTGGGGTGGGATTGAATGGACTTCTAGCGATTGAGGGAGGGGGGTGGGGGTCCCAACTCTTCAATAAAGTATTGATCGTGTCTATGGAACTAGAAATGAATCCTGGCTACTTATGTTTATTTTATAAAAGAAACGATTACCAATCATGTTTGAATCCTCATACGTTTTTTCATTTTTGTATCTTCGTGCTTTCTATGATATACACGTTAGAGGAACTTAAAGAATACAGATAGGAATAAATTCTGAGTGCAAGAGTGAATGGAGATGTTAGATGTGCTGAGAAATATATATTATTTATTTTTATTTGATAGCACTATGAGCTCGAGAAATAACCGAAAATGCTTTGAAGCGAAATAATCTTATCTAGGTATATTTTGTTGTGGTACAAGGTTTCTGAAATAATTTGGAATATTCAAGAAAGATAATACAACTACAGCTTGAACTATTGCTGAATTAGAATAGTTCAGAAATACTAAGACAGCAGATAGATTTAGTCCCTTCAATTTAATAATAATAATAATAATAATAATAATAATAATAATAATAATAATAATTAATAATAATAATATTTTACAAGCTCATAAATATATATATATATATATAATCATAGACCGACTCCTCCAGACCCACCCTCTCTTCCTCCTCTTCCCGCACCTGGCAATCCTGGCCTACACCCCTCACGCCATAATATACGATATAATATATATATATATATATATATATACTATATAGATAATAATAATAATAAATTTAATAATAATAATAATAATATATATATTTATATATATATATATGGATTAATAAATATATAATACTATATATAAATATATCCCATATATATAGTTATAATATATTAAAATCTAAATTACTATAATTATGGATACAATATATTTAAAAGTATTAAAAGCATTAAAAAACAACTTTTGGTTTAAAGCTAAGTAATAAGGGCCTTTTATACTTGAGACGTATCATCCTGTTTTAAACCGAAGAAATAAATTTAACACACACACACACACACACACACACACACACACATATATATATATATATATATATATATATATATATATATATATATATATATATATATATATATATATATATGCAGGCAGGAACACAAAGGAATTTGACATTATGGCATTTATTCTGACGTTTCACAATACATTATTGCATCCTCAAGAATTCTACAATCGAAGTAAATAAAATAATTTGTAAAACTTTTAAACAATTATAAAATTTAAAATAATAGTTATCTATAAGTCAATTTAAAAGAAGACCATACTTAAAACACACAATAAGATAAGTTAAAACACAACAATAAGTTAAGTTAAAACCCCACAAGTTAAAATAAATACTTGCAAAATTAATGTTCAATATCATAATTTTTTTATTTATTCATGAAACTTGTGGTTTAACTTAACTTACTGTGTTTTTATTATGGTCTCCTTTTAATTGATCTATAGATAATTATTACTTACAATTTTATAATTTTTTTAAAGTTTTACAAATTATTTTATTTACATCTATTGTAGAATTCCTTGAGGATGCAATAATGCATTGCGAAACGTCGGAATAAATGTCATAATGTCAAATTCCTGTGTTCCTGCCTACCTTCATCTACTTGGTGTGACTTTGCTGAGTGGCATCCTGCTGAATTTGACTATATATACATATATATACATATCTATATATATATATATATATATAATGTATATATATATATATATATGTATGTATGTATAAAATATATATATATATATATATATGTGTATATATACAATATATATATATATAATATATATATATATATATATATTAGAGAGAGAGAGAGAGAGAGAGAGAGAGAGAGTATAAAAGTGTAAAAAGCACAATATTTGCTCTGCAATGAATCGCTATCAGGCAGGGCAACTGGCGATTCCCAATAAACCAGGACTGTGACGTCATGCATTCAAAAATCATACTCAGAACCACAGTGAAAGTAAAATTCCGCGTCTGCGTACCCATTTGCTTGCTCTTACGAAAAGAAAACTCTTCCAGCAAACAACGGGAGCACTGTAAGCATGGAGATCTGCTCTGGGTGGCTGCAAATGGAGCTGAAATGAAGCTGCATAAAGGGTCATCTTTTTGCAGTTACGTCAATCAGGTTTATTCAATACTTATTCATTTCTAAAACCTTGGGCCACATATTTGAAATAGCCATCGCTACCTGAATACAAAGTATACAGCACAATGACTTGTCCATAAAAAAACTTTGCAGAAATGAAAAGAACTCTCGAGTTTGGTATTAAGCATACCCATAAATATCATGGCTAACTCCAAAAAGCCTTATCTCCATAGAACAGCCACCATAACTAAACAGTTACAGCGATCACCTAATGAAGACGTTTCCTTTGCCACATGTAGTAAGCGAAGACAGCTGAAAGTGGAGAGTGACCCCAAGTAACTGAGAATGCAAATAAAAAACTATAGTTTATAGGAAGCACGTCTCCACTGACAAAGTCCTAAATGCATTATAATCCAGAGTGTTTTTTTGTCTGTTCATGCATAATCCTTCAAGTATTTTGACATATCTGTCTTTTGGAGAGCGAAGCAATATATACACTTGGTATTAGGGTACAAAAAGAATGTATTCCACTCCATTATAAAAACGAATATTTGGAGAACCTTTACATATCGAACAGCCAACAATTCTTAAGATCAATTTTTACCTGCCAAGGTGTTTCAGAAACTTGGCTTTTACCATTTTTCTCCAAGAAGAAGAATAATGCTATTTACGCTACCTCACAAGCTGCTCCGAGCCCGTCCCGCATCAATAAATAATTCACAAATTCTACCGAGACTTGTACCTTGGAAAGGTCACTGGAGCAGCTTCTTGGAGAAATAAAAGAAACTTGTCTTCATTAAGGGGAGATAATGCGGTCCGCTGATAATCATTTTTAATTCGACAAATAGTCGACGCTGATATATATCAAAGGTGAAGGTGCGGGGACCGCATTACCCAGATGGAAACTTGAAAGATGAACTTGATTTTTAGTAAATATCAAAGTGAAGGATGGGGGACCGCATACCAGATGGAAACTTGAAAGATGAACTTGATTTTTAGTAAAGGATAAAAGATGAGATTTTGGGTATATATTGAAATGAGAAAATTGGTTCAGCTATGTTATGACAAATACTTTCATTTAACTAGCAGCTTTCTCTTTTTGTCTGTCTGTCTCTCGTTTGGGTAAGTCTTGGAGTGTTAGCTACGGGCAAGCACAAAAGGGCTTAATGATTAAAATAAATGTATAAATGAACAAAAATAATAAGTAGGAAATGTAGCCCAGTGATTGTTTGATCATTCCTATTTGTAACTTTGAATACTTCCTGCAGCCTAATACCTGTTAATCAAGATTAACTGAAAACAAATATAAATAATAATCTGACAAACCATAAACCTGCTGTCTTGTCGGAAAGGATGTTCAAGATGTCTTTTTGCACATGAATATATATAACATTGGGATACTGTGCTCGATCATATTCAACCCAGGAACAGTGGTTTGAAAAATAAATTTTATTTATATTATTATATAGCTATTTTTTCCCTTATTTATAGGGCTGTAATATCACACTGATTTCACTGATACTTAATCACCTCTTATTAGAATGGAGGTGGCTGCCATTTCAACTAACTTGAACCATCTTTACGTAAAGATGAAGATAAATGTCTTGGGTCTCTACTTCCTCACTGGACGAGTGGGTTGCGTGCTCGCCTATCGACTTGGTAGCCCGAGTTCGCTCCTCCCCCAGCCCCCCCGTCATTGAGGAACCAGAGGAATTTATTTTAGGTGATTATAAATTCATTTCTCGATATGATGTGGTTCGGATCCCACTATAAGCTGTAGGTCCCGTTGTTAAGTAACAAATTGGTTCCTAGCCACGTAAAAAAAATCTAATCCTTCAGGCCAGCCCTAGGAGAGCTCTTAATCAGCTCAGTGGTCTGGATAAACTAAGATATACTTAACTTAATTAGGGACTTTGTGGGCATATACATACATACACACATATATATTTACGTAGGACAAGCTCACTTGAGCTTGCTGCTGAGGTAAACATTTTCCAGCTATTTTTTTTATATATACACCTGGGAACTTCGTCATACCGGGGTCTAAATTTTCCAATCTTTAAGAGTAATTAGTCTCCCAGTTTCATTCACTCAACCTTTCCTGATAATTAATTCATTTTTTTCCAGAGTCATTCATATCGAGTGGTGCATCAATTGCGTTCACCTGACTTACTTTATCTCCATAATTATGGTCGCTCAGTTTCTCCTTCCAAAACAAGCATCCTTTCTAATTTACCTTTCCAAACCAAAAATAACTTCAACAACCTTCCCTTACCATAACAAAGTTAGTTTCCAGTTTCCCTTTCAGAGAGAGAGAGAGAGAGAGAGAGAGAGAGAGAGAGAGAGAGAGAGAGAGATGACAATGTTATGTAAACCTATAAAAAATAATTAATTAAATAGAGAGAGAGAGAGAGAGAGAGAGAGAGAGAGAGAGAGAGAGAGAGAGACTTGATTGAAGAGACAAGGAACGAGAGCAACTCAATTATCTTGTTTACCCAACAGCTGGTGAATGAGGCCCTCAGAGGTCGAACCCTTCCCAGGGCGCATGCGACAAAATAATGACAATGAATAGCTTAACATTGAGTAAGCTCCCTCATGAAGTGATTATACTTGATTGCGGCATTAAACTTTAAATGCCCAGGAATATGGATAGGTAAACCAAATACTCTCTTTAGTTTTCTGTAAAAGAAAACTACTACTGAGATTGCTCTGCCTGTTCGTCCGCACTTTTCCTGTCCGTCCTCAGATCTTAAAAACTACTGAAGCTAGAGGGCTGAAAAGTGGTAAGCTGATCATCCACCCTCCGAACATCAAACATACCAAATTGCAGCCATCTAGCCTCATTAGTTTTTATTTTATTTAAGGTTAAAGTTAGCCATAATCGTGCGTCTGGCACCGATTAGGACAAGCCATCACTGGCCAGTGGTCTTAGTTTCGTGGACCGCGGCTCATACAGCATTATATTTTCGGCGGCCTTCATTATACGTTCTAGCGGCTGTACAAAAAACTCAATTGCGCCGAAGACACTCGGGCGCATTTCAGACTTTTTGTGCCCAGGGCACAAAAATTAAGGAGGGTGAGAAATGGAAGG
>NC_061109.1:22035267-22072767 GCF_015104395.2 Macrobrachium nipponense | reverse complement strand
TAACAAAAAGATTTAATGAATGATTGAACTCAGATAACCCCACTCCATATTTCCACTACAAAATAACCAACAACATTTTAGTCATGAAAACTGGGCAAGTCATAATACAGTACACCATAGTAATTAAGTCAGTTCCCCTTTCTCCAGATAAATTCCCCCTTTCTCCAGAATCGCCTGTTAGAGGACAGGAGAGCACTTTGATAAGAATAAGATTATAATCAAAAGATCATATGAAATAGAACATCTCTGAAATAAATATTCAAATACAACCCAGCCACACTTTGGCCAAAATAAATATGCTTACCCATTCAACACAGTATGCACTATCACTTTATAACAAAGATACTGTTCGAAGAAGCCATCTTGGCTCCTCGCCTCTCTTGCACAGATCTCCCCTCATTGTAATGCTACATTCTCATTATGTAGGAAAAGGCTCGCACGTACGCACAAACTCACACATATTGTTCACACCCAAGAACTGCCTAGAACCAGATTCACAAAGCACCTCTGTGATCGCCCATAGCGACAGAACAGGTACTGATTTGCTAAGACAGCAATTTTGATATCCACCACCCGAAGAAGGATGAGTTAGCACTTCCAAGGCTTGTCACCTCTAGCACTGTGTCTCTAAGGGAAGTTAAATGATGATTCTCTACATTCTAAGAAACTCATAGCACATCGCATTACACGATATATTAAACATATTATCTCAGCAAATCCCTCTTTTATGTGACATATATATATATATATATATATATTATATATATATATATATATATATATATATATATATATGAACAAAGTTACAGCCATGAACGTCTTATTAATATACATAAATTATAAGTTCATATAAATTTATACGTTATACATACATATAACATACATACATACATACATACATACATTCACAAAACACTATTAAAGCGTACCACTATCTAATCAAGGTATAGAATAAAAAAATAAATAAAAAACACGTCTAATCTAGAACAGCATTGCATCCAGGACTTTTTTTCAGAAGTTAGTGGCTATTGTGTAAGCCTCGAGTTTGTCCTGAACTGTTGTAAATCTCCAGTTTGCGGTTAAGCAAGAGAAATGTCGGCCATTACGCTTTATCGTTCCATCTTGGAGAGAGAGAGAGAGAGAGAGAGAGAGAGAGAGAGAGAGAGAGAGAGAGAGAGACCTTCTTACTATAAAGAGAAATGGGACAGCACTCCACCTCCAGTGCTCCACGCCTCGCTTTCTCTTGTACTTTCTTTATACTTACTTTCTTTTCCTGAAGACTTCGCCGTTATGACTTTCTATATAACATGGTCAGTAATATGGCCATTCTTGATATGACTGACAATTAATAACTTAAATAATTACAAGTACCATAATATTCTTACATTCTTCTGTACTCTCTTTATGCTTTCTTTTCCCTAGGACTTCGTCATTATGACATTCTACATAATAAGGGTTAGAGAGATATCTATTCTTGATATCATTGACAACTAACAACTAAAATGATTAAAGTATATCATTCTTACTTTCTTCTGTACTTTCTTTATACTTTCGTTTCCTGAGGACTTTGCCGTTATCACTTTCTATATAAAAGGGTTAATAAGATATTCATACGTAATAACATTGGCAATCAACAAATAAAACATATAAAATCATTATTAGTTGTTAGTATGTTCAAGAGTAGTCTAAGGTGGATCTTTTGTTCCACGGTGACATGACAATTGATAATACATATAGGAAAATATATAAAACGCAAAAGTCCTCAATGATATCTTAATATAAAATATGTAAGGTCATAACAAATAAAGATGGAGATATCACGTATTAATATATATATATATATAATATATATATATATATATATATATATATATATATATATATAACTTGATCACGAAGTATATAAAACGTGATGCTATGTATAAATAAAGGTTTTTTTGCCACGAAGGAAAAAATGAAAAAGCGAGATAGCCAAGTACTTTCGGTCTGTTCGGACCCTTTACTGAGTAAAGGGTCCGAACAGAACCGAAAGTACTTGGCTATCTCGCTTTTTAAAGTGGGTCCGAACAGAACCGAAAGTACTTGGCTATCTCGCTTTTTCATTTTTTCCTTCGTGGCAAAAACCTTTATATATATATATATATATATATATATATATATATATATATATATATATATATATATATATATATATAATATATATATACGTGATATCTCCATCTGTATTTGTTATGACCTTACATATTTTATATTAAAAATATTATTGGGGACTTTGGCGTCTATTGTCTTAATAAAAACATTTATGTGTTTTATATATTTTCTATATATATATATATATATTATATATATATATATATATAATATATATATATATATATATATGTCATATATATATATATATATATCTTCACACTTTTATACTGAAACTAGCCTCTCCACACTTTTATACTGAAACTAGCCTCTCTAAGTGTGCGTTGAGAGAGAGAGAGAGAGAGAGAGAGAGAGAGAGAGAGAGAGAGAGAGAGAGATTGCAATCCTCAAATTTGTAATTTTTCATATGTCCTTATTCGTTCAAAATCGGAGCCAGATTCTACTTAGGCTGCACGACAACCTAATTAGCCTGGCTCCTCTATCAATAGCACCCTCTGCAA
This sequence comes from Macrobrachium nipponense, assembly GCF_015104395.2. Classification (NCBI taxonomy): domain Eukaryota; kingdom Metazoa; phylum Arthropoda; class Malacostraca; order Decapoda; family Palaemonidae; genus Macrobrachium; species Macrobrachium nipponense. The sequence continues at coordinate 22,070,116 of NC_061109.1, read as the reverse complement.
TGCTGCCATCTGCAGAGTTTATCTTATAAATAATAGCTTTATTTTTATCCCATAAAAAGAGTTAACTAACGCATAATTTGTTCCCTCAATGGAGATCTAGTTTAGCACTGCTAAATAAACTACGAAGCAACACCTCAAGATGTATGTAGCTAAGGCGAAAGACCCACGTCTTAACTCATTTCTTTTAATTTTTTTCCACATATTCCTAATACGTTTTTTTTATTCATATTATTATACCTAACCACAACTGTGTATCACATTTATGACATATTCATTGCTTTTGAATAGCACAAATACACGTACTCACATAACTTCTTTGACTAAATTTTAAAACAATCTCTACTGGTATATTTGTAAAAATTTTATAGTCTCCCCTTCTTTTAATTTGAAACTTAAACCAGAAAAGCGAGTAGCATTCCAGAATTTTCACTGTCTTAAGCCCTGTTATTATTTATATCTTTACAGGGGCGCTGCAACCTCACAAACTATATCCAACAGATTTGAAGAAACACTGCAGGTGGGATCTGTGCCTGGGAGAACCATGAAATGATAAAACTCAGCGTTGCCAATATGGATTAGGAATCTGGTACTTATTAAGTTAACACCTTAGCTAACCTAACGTCGAGGTCAGCTTCCAAGAACCTTGCTCCTCAAATAACATGGGTCACTGGATGGCCTGTTTACTTTTATTCAAGCTAATATTGAATTTCTTTATAAAAGTGGCTGAACTCCCATATCATCAGCAAGGAAACATTATTGTTGAAAGAACAATTCGTCCAACCTTCACCCAGCAGCTGTCATGTTAAGTCTATATTCACAACTAACAAATCACTGTCAGTCTATCATACACAGAAACTGACGTGATAATGAATTTCAACACGAGTGATTGTGAAACGATTCAAGATGAAAAACAATGTGAAATATCTTAGCCTGACGATATACAATTGGCGTTAAAATGTTTACAATTGCAGTTTAATATTATGAACCTACTACATCAGACTGATATCGCAAGCATAAAAAAATGCGTTAAAATTACTTAAATATGGTTTCTTTTTCTTCATTCCAATGAAACTTCATAATCGTGAATAACAATCAGACGTACGTCCTTCTCGGAGGACTTGCCAGTTTCATTCATTTTCGTCTTCTTCCACCAGACAACAAGAGGAAAAACATAAAACATAAAATATAAGTGCAATCAAAACCGTAATTTACATACAGATGACGAAGGGAAATGAAGACAACATTTAGTTTTAGCTTCTCTCTCGCTATTTTCGTCTTCTGTAATAACAATGACAACAGAGCGCAAAAATTAAGGATATTTATATTCAAGGAGAAAGTCAGACAACTAATTACCTACCTACCGACAGAGAGAGAGAGAGAGAGAGAGAGAGAGAGAGAGAGAGAGAGAGAGAGAGAGAGAGAGAGAGAGGACTAAACGCATTACGAGAGCTGAATTTTTGGAACATTCAGTTGAAAATCTTCGTAAAACATTTTCAATATACTCGTGAATATTTAGCCCTATATTGGACTTGAAATTCCAGCTTCCAAACGAATATGGTGTCCATTTGAAAGAAGCAACACAAGGCAACAGGAAATAAAAAAAGAAGAGACCAGTAATAACAAAAACATAAGAGAAATCATTAACAACATTAAGTACCTCATTTCGAATTCAAATTAGGCAAGGAGCAATTCCAAGGTATATTGCTGCGACACAACATTTGCAGAAACAAAAAGGGCCACAGCAATCAATTAATCAATCAATCAATCAAAATGAAGCCGTGGAAATGAGGACGGCATTATAGTTGGGTCTTCCCAGCAGAGTGCCTTGAATTTTGTTTTCTAAATAAGAATTGACACCAAACACAAGGCTTCTTCCTTTCCGTAATGCTTTCACCTTCGTTTCACGTGCTTTCTTTTCGAAAATGAATCCATTCTCTCTCTCTCTCTCTCTCTCTCTCTCTCTCTCTCTCTCTCTCTCACACACACAAAGATTATAATAAGCATGGAATAGCATGATGAAACAAATTTCCATGACCTCTGCATGTGGGAATAAATTACATATGTAATAGAGCAACCAAGAGAGAGAGAGAGAGAGAGAGAGAGAGAGAGAGAGAGAGAGAGAGAGAGAGAGAGAGAGCACTCTCCATATTCAAAGACACAATTTTATCAGTAGAAAAACTTACACAATCATTGGGTAATAAGAAATTAATAAATTTTTAATAAAAAAATAATTTACATTAAATAACTGCTCATAGTAGAATTATATAACTATATATGACAAGACAACTTCATATTTTGTTTACCTTTACAATCATTCAAATGTAAAGGTTTCCTGAAATGCAATTCTCTGTGAACATCTGAACAACGTTAATCGAAGTGTATGAAAAAAAAAAGATCTGAATAACATTAATTTGAGAATAATTAAAAAACTAAGATTTGGACAACATTCATCTAAAGATGAAAAGATAAAAACAAGACCTGGACATTACTAACATAAGAGTAATACAATCAAATAAGATCTGAACAATATTAATCTGAGAGCAATATAAAAAAAAGAGATCTGAACGTCATTGATCTGATGATAAAAAAAAAGAGCCACTCCAGGACGCCCTCTATTTCACAAGACTGAAATTCTGAATCCACGGAGAGTCAACTGCGCTCCCCAAAAAAGCGCCCCGAGCTTGATGTCGAACCCTATCAAAGACCTCTCTGGTTCCATTTCGCCTCATCACGTGGATATGAGGGACCATTTGACAATTTCCTACCTGACATTCTCTCTCTCTCTCTCTCTCTCTCTCTCTCTCTCTCTCTCTGAACCTTATTTTACCTTTCCTTAATGTCGTCTGTGTAATAACCAGGATCCCCAGATTCATTATGAGAGAGAGAGAGAGAGAGAGAGAGAGAGAGAGAGAGAGAGAGAGAGAGAGAGAGAGAGATTGACTTCATTTAGCCCTAGAATTGGTGAATAAAGTTGTCTTCCTCAACTCGTCTTTCAACCAGCAGCCAAGTGATTTGTTTTGCCGGAACGGTCGTCTTGTTTGCAGTAAAATTCTTCTCTCTCTCTCTCATATACTCAAATAAAATGGAAAACCTTTGACCTCTGCATCAGGTTAATTCCCACATGCTAATATGCTAATATACACACGAGGTCCGTAACTAACTTAAAGCCAGAACACCGATTAAAACAATGTCGAGAGAGAGAGAGAGAGAGAGAGAGAGAGAGAGAGAGAGAGAGAGAGAGAGAGAGAGATCCTAGACTCAAAAATCTGATCTCAATAACATTACTTTTGCAAATCTTCCAAAAACTGGTCCAAGTATTATTACCTTTCCAAATACTTCAAAAACTGGTCTAAGTATCATTACTTTTCCAAGTATTCCAAAAAACTGGTCTCAGTATCATTACCTTTCCAAATATTCCAAAAATCTAGGCTAAGTATCATTACTTTGCCAAATATTCCACAAAAACTGGTCTAAGTATCTTTACTTTTCCAAAAGCTGATCTCAGTATCATTATTTTTTCAAATATTCCAAAAGTTGGTCTCAGTAGTACCAATACTTTTTCAAATATCCCAAAGTTGTTCTCGGTATCATTGCTTTTTCAAATATCCCCAAAACTGGTCTCAGTAGCATTTCTTTATCAAATAATCTCGGTGATCAAAATTCCCTTGAAAAGGTCATATTTAAAATCTTCCTTTGGACCAGTAATCGCATTCAGATAATGCTTATTCATCCACAGAATATTTGAACAACATCAAAAGAATGTAACATACGTCACAGAACACAATAAAAATACATCAGATGACCAATCTCTCTTCCCAAGATCGGCTTAAGTAAATCCTCAATACCAACGGGAATAGGATTCCAAACTGATTGCCAATGGCATAAGAAAGCAAGAGGATTTGTAAAAAAAAGAGAGACGTTCCAATTATCAATGGCATTGTAGAAAGCAGATTTCTTAACGATAAATCCTAGCCATACTTTTTTGGATATATAAGCTACTTATGTCCGGGGAAACTGTCTCGAAATCTGTTCAAGAAGTATTGTAAAAGGTAAAGGTTTGAGAGAGAACCTCATGTTTTTCTCTCAGAAGACCAGCACAGGTTATGGTCAAGACCTGCTGGATAGGAAAACAACACAAAACCTGCAGGTTATAATCACTACTTACTGAATAGGCAAACTGCAGGTTATAATTGTTACCTACTGCATAGGAAACCTGCAGGTTATAATCGCGACCTACTGCATAGGAAACCTGTAGGTTATAATCGCTACCTACTGCATAGGAAACCTGCAGGTTATAATCGCTACCTACTGCATAGGCAAACTGCAGGTTATAATTGCTACCTACTGCATAGGAAACCTGCAGGTTATAATTGCAACCTACTGCATAGGAAACCTGCAGGTTATAATCGCTACCAACTGCACAGGAAACCTGCAGGTTATAATTGCAACCTACTGAATAGGCAAACTACAGGTTATAATTACTACCTACTGCATAGGAAACCTGCAGGTTATAATTGACTACCTTAACTGCCATAGGAAAACCTTGCAAGGTTATTAAGTTCTACCTACTGCATAGGTAAACCTGCAAAGGTTATTAAATTGCTTACCCTACTTGAATAAGGCAAACCTGCAGGATTATAAATTGCCTAACCTACATGCATCTAAGGAAAACCTGCAAGCGTTATAATCGCAACCTACTGGAATAGGCAAACTACAGGTTATCAATTGCCTACCTAACTGAATAGGAGGCAAACGGCAGGTCTTATAAGTTTGCTACCTTACTGCATAGGAAACCTGCAAGGTTTCATTAATAATGCAACAACCTAACTGAATAGGCAAACAAAATACAGGTTAAGAATTGCTCACCTACTGAATAGGCAAACTGCAGGTTATAATTGCTACCTACTCGCATAGGAAAATCCTTGCAGGTATATAATCGCAACCCTACGAAAGGCCAAACTACAGTTATAATTCTACCCTAAACTGAAAGGCAAACTGCAGGTAATAATTGGCTACCTAAACTGAATAGGCAAACTGCAGGTTATAAATTCACAACTACCTAAATCAGGCAAACCTGCAGTTAATATCGCTGGCTAAACTATTGAATAGAAAATAATGCAGGTTATTAATTGCCACCCTAGCCTTGAATAGCGCCAAACTGCAGTTTAGAATCGAGCAACCTACTGGAATAAGACAAAACTGCAAGCCGGTAATAATTCGACGCAACCTACGAATAGGCAAACTGCCAGTCTATAAATTCACTACCCTACTGAATAGGGCAAACTGCAGTATATAATATGCTGGCTTAATTGAATAGGAAAACTGCAGAGTTAATAATTGCCACCTCACTTGAATTAGGGCAAACGTGACAAGGTTATAATCACAAAAACTATTAAATAGGCAAACTCCACTTATAATCGGCTACTACCTTGAATAGGCAAAAACTGCAAGTTAAATCCACCTACCTATGAGAATAGGCAAACTGAGGTTATAATTGCTAACCTACTGAATAGCAAACTGCAGGTTATAATCACAACCTACTGAATAGGCAACTGCAGGTTATAATTCGCTGCGTTTGAATAGGAAAAACTGCAGGTTATAATTGCCACGTACTGAATAGGCAAACTGCAGGTTATAATCGAGCAACCTACTGAATAGACAAACTGCAGGTTATAATCACTACCTACTGAATAGGCAAACTGCAGGCTATAATTGCCACCACTAACCTGAATAAGGCCAAACTGCAGGTTATAAATCGATAGCAAAACCTACCTGAAATAGGCAAAAACATGCAGACTTAAATCAACCATACCTACTGAATAGGCAAACTGCAGGTTATAATTGCCTGAGTTATTGGAATAGGAAAACTGCAGGTTGATAAGTTGCCACCTACTGAATAAGCAAACTGCAAGGTTCTTAATAACCAAAACCATTATTGAATAGGCAACAAACTCCACGTTATAAATCGCTACCTACTGCATAAGGCAAACTGCAGGTTACAACCACTACCTACTGACTAGGCAAACTCGCAGGTTTATAATCGCAACCTACTGAAATAGGCAAACCCACGGTTAATACTAGCAAAACCCGAATAGGCAAATGCAGGTTATAATCGCCTAAACCTTACTGAATAGGACCAAAACTGCATGGGTTATAATCGCTACTTAATGAATAGGGCAAAACTGCAGGTTATAATCGCTACCTACTGAATCAAAGGCCAAAACTGCAGGTTATCAATCGCTACCTTACTGCAATAGGGCAAACTGCAAGGGTTATAATTCGCTAACTTTAATGGAAATAGGCAAAACTGCAGGTTATAATCGCTACCTACTTGACAATAGGCAAAACTGCAGGTTATAAATCGCACCTACTGCAATAGGCCAAACCCTGCAGGTTATAATTAGACTACTACTGCACCTAGGAAACCGCAGGTTATTAAATTGCTAATACTGCATAGGCAAACCTGAGGTTATAATTGCCTACTTTAATTGCATAGGAAACATGCAGGTTATAATCGCCAACCTACTGCAATAGGCAAACTACAGGTTATAATTGTTACCTTACTGCAATAGGAAACCTGGCAGTTATAAATTGCTAAACCTACTGAATAGCAAACTGCGGTTATAATTGCTACCTACTATGATAGGAAAACCTGCAGGTTATAATCGGCAAACTAAACTGGATAGGCAAACGGTACAGGTTATAATTGCAACCCTACTGAATAGGCAAACTGCAGGTTATAATTGCTACCTACTGCATAAGGAAACCTGCAGGTTATAATTCGCAACCTACTGAATAGGCAAACCTGCACGGGTTATAATGTAACTCGGCATAAGAAAACCTGCAGGTTATAATTGCAAACCTACTGAATAGGGAAACCGGCCATGGTTATTAATTCGACAACCCTAACTGCAATAGGCAAAACCTGCATGGTTATAATTGGCAACCTACTGAATAGGCAAACTGCAGGTTATAATTGCTACCTAAGAATTACTGAATAGGCAAACTGCAGGTTATAATAACAAAACCTACTGAAATATGGCAAAAACTGCAAGGTTTTATAATCGGGCTTTGCTTATTGAATAGGGAAAAACTGCAGGTTCATAATTGCCACCTTACTGAATAGGCAAACTGCAGGTTATAATCGAGGCAACCTACTGAATAGACAAAACTGCAGGTTTAAATCGAGCAACCTAACTGAACTAGGCAAACACTTGAAGGTTATAATCACTGCCTACTGAATAGGCAAACTGCAGGTTATAATTGCTGCTTATTGAATAGGAAAACTGCAGGTTATAATTGCCACCTACTGAATAGGCAAACTGCAGGTTATAATCGCAACCTACTGAATAGGCAAACTGCAGGTTTATTTAATCACTACCTACTGAATAGGCAAACTGCAGGTTTAATCGCAAACCTACTGAATAGGCAAACTGCAGGTTATAATCGCAACCTACTGAATAGGCAAACTGCAGGTTATAATCGCAACCTACTGAATAGGCAAACTGCAGGTTATAATCACTACCTACTGAATAGGCAAACTGCAGGTTATAATCGCAACCTACTGAATAGGCAAACTGCAGGTTATAATCGCTACCTATTGAATAGGCAAACTCCACGTTATAATCGCTACCTACTGAATAGGCAAACTGCAGGTTATAATCACTACCTACTGAATAGGCAACTGCAGGTTATAATCGCAACCTACCTGAAATAGGCCAACTGCAGGTTTATAATCGCAACCTTACTGAATAGGGCAAACGCAGGTTATAATCGCAACCATACTGAATAGGAAAACTGCAGGTTATAAACGCTACCTACTGAATAGGAAAACTGCAGGTTATAATCGCTACCTACTGAATAGGCAAACTGCAGGTTATAATCGCTACCTACTGAATAGGAAAACTGCAGGTTATAATCGCTACCTACTGAATAGGCAAACTGCAGGTTATAATCGCTACCTACTGAATAGGAAACCTGCAGGTTATAATCGCTACCTACTGAATAGGCAAACTGCAGGTTATAATCGCTACCTACTGAATAGGAAAACTGCAGGTTATAATCGCAACCTACTGAATAGGCAAACTGCAGGTTATAATCACAACCTATTGAATAGGCAAACTCCACGTTATAATCGCTACCTACTGAATAGGCAAACTGCAGGTTATAATCGCTACCTACTGAATAGGAAAACTGCAGGTTATAATCGCTACCTACTGAATAGGCAAACTGCAGGTTATAATCGCAACCTACTGAATAGGCAAACTGCAGGTTATAATCGCTACCTACTGAATAGGCAAACTGCAGGTTATAATCGCTACCTACTGAATAGGCAAACTGCAGGTTATAATCGCTACCTACTGAATAGGCAAACTGCAGGTTATAATCGCAACCTACTGAATAGGAAAACTGCAGGTTATAATCGTTACCTACTGAATAGGCAAACTGCAGGTTATAATTGCTACCTACTGAATAGGAAAACTGCAGGTTATAATCGCTACCTAGTGCATATGGAAAACCTGCATGGTTTATATCTCAACCTACTGAATAGGCAAACTGCAGGTTAATAATTGCTACCACTACTGCATAGGCAAACCTGCAGGTTATTAATCTCACCTACTGAATATGGCAAACTGCAGGTTATAATTTGGCTACCTACTGCATATGGAACCTGCAGTAATGGAATCTCAACCTACTGAATAGGCAAAAACTGTCAGGTTATAATTGCTACCATACTGCATCGAAAACAAATGCAGGTTTAATCTCACCTACTAGAATAGGCAAACTGCAAGGGTATAATGGCTCAACCTTATCTAAAGCATAGGAAAACTAAACAAGGTTTATAATCTCAAAACACTACTGTATAAGTGGAAACTGCAGGTTTATATCTGTCCACCTACCTGCATAGGAAACTGCAGGTTATATCTCAACCCTACTTGCAATAGGCCAAACTGCAGGTTATATTGCCTACCTAAACTGCAACCTACCTACTGCCATAGAAAACTAAACTGCAGTTATAATCTCCAACCTTACTGCAGGAGGAAAACTGCAGGTTAATATCTCAAACTGGCTGAATAGGCAAACTGCAGGTTAATTTAAATCTGCTAAAACCTACTGAATAGGAAACCTGCAGGTTATAATCTCAACCTACTGAATAGGCAAACTGCAGGTTATAATTGCTACCTACTGCATAGGAAAACTGCAGGTTATAATCTCAACCTACTGAATAGGAAACTGCAGGTTATAATCTCAACCTACTGAATAGGCACTGCAAAGATAATTGCTACCTACTGCATATGAAAACTGCAGGTTATAATCTCAACCTACTGAATAGGAAAACTGCAGGTTATAATCGCTACCTACTGAATAGGAAAATTGCAGGTTAAATTGCAACCTATTCAAAAGGAAAACTGCAGGTTATAATTGCTACCTACTGAATAGGCAAACTGCAGGTTATAATCTCAACCTACTGAATAGGGAAACCTGCAGGTTATAATCTCAACCTTCGGAATAGGAAAACTGCAGGTTATAATCGCTACCTATTGAATAAGAAAACTGCAGGTTAAATCGCAACCTATTCAAAAGGAAAACTGCAGGTTATAATCACAACCTATTGAATAAGAAAACTGCAGGTTATAACCGAAATCTACCGAATAAGAAAACAACACAAAACTGCTGTCAAGTTAGACTGAAGTTTATAATCACAACCTGCTAAATAGGAAAATGATTTAGCAAAATAACACAAAACCGGTTGTTGAAGTTGGAGGGCAGGTTATAAACACAACCTGCTGAATGAGAAAACAATATAAAACCTGTTGTAAAGTAACATAACTTATAAGTTTACAATTATTCTTAATTCAAAACTTGAAATCAAGTTATATTTACGGGAAAATGACCTAAATTCAACACGACTTACGGAAACCCACCTAAATGTTGCATATTCATAAAATGTAGTTCCGTATTTTTCCCTTTCAAACATATTGGTATTTTACTATATAGAACAGTCTAATCCTACAAATCTATTATAAGTGTTTTTTCCATAAACGAGCATCACTATTTAATGAAATATAAATTTATTCCAAGGAGGGTTATGTCAAATCTGTACTGAAAGATATTTAAAGTTAATAGTTACTGTCTTCCTAGCTTTCTTTATAGTAAACAAAAGGGCACGCGTTATCTTTATAAAATAGTGCCAAGTCGAAAAGAATTGTATTTGTGGATAGAATATCTTTCAAAGTAAAAAAATATATATTTAAATAATTCGTGGTAAAAATTATTAGTGGATTTGCAGTTTTTAGGTTTCGTGGCTAATCAAACCCTGCACAAAGGAAAAATATGAGAGAGAGAGAGAGAGAGAGAGAGAGAGAGAGAGAGAGAGAGAGAGAGAGAGAGAGGAATACCATCCAAAGGATAAGCCTAAAATGGCAAATAAAAAAAACATGAGATGAATACAAAATCTCTTCCACATTCTTAGTACATCTTGTCCTCTCTCTCTCTCTCTCCACTTCCATCGACATAAGATTTGAATAAGGCTGCTGTAGACAGCATAAGGCACTCTATGGGAAATGTTGAATGGGACTCAGATCACAAGAAAAGCCCTTTGTATTTGCCGTGTGTGGGGTGAGAGAGAGAGAGAGAGAGAGAGAGAGAGAGAGAGAGAGAGAGAGAGAGAGAGATTTTCTTACAAAAAATCCCTACAGGAGAACTAAATGACGGAAATATTAGGCAGCAAACCGTAAGTTTTTGAAGAATTTGGTTTTTCAATTACTACACCCAAAGAAATAAAGGTTACCAATTTCTGTCTACCATAAACTAATATATTTACTATTAACTAGGCAAACGGCATTTCCTTATAACCAGAGTGAATAAATATATTTACCCCAATTAGATAAACTCATACAGATATTTATAACTAAACTGTATTTACCTATGACTAGGTAAACTAATATATTTACATATAACCAGGTGAACTATATTTTACATACAACTATGTAAACCAATATATTTAATTATAAATGAACTATAATAACTATAACTATGTAAACTATAATTACCTATAATTATGTAAAATAAGATACTTACCTATAACTAGATTAATTAATATATTTACTTAGTATACCTAAAAACACCAATATATTCACTTAACACTAAAACAGATATAAAAAGAATAAGACGAATTGCGTTTGCCTTTACAAACTGTCCTTCAGGGAAACATTAAAATTCATTTTTCCTCCCATGTTTGTCAGCAAGAGTGAATTGGAATCCTCTAGTGTTTGTGAACCACCTTCGCTGTTTGCGGGATCACCGAAAAGCAGAACCCTTCAATGATGAATGGTATCTTGAGTCTGTATGCAAAACAAGACGATCTCTCAACACACCAAAACACTTAGAAGATGAATTAATCTTCTGCTTGATTATTACCAGAATATTATCATGTAAAAGTTTTAAATTCTTTCACTCAAAATTGATCGTTGAACCAACTTCTCATATAGAGAAAGAGAATTATGAAAACCAAAGGAAAAAATGTATTTCAGCTTCTATTACAAAATTGCATCCCTATATGGCATGAATTATCGATGAAAACATAGTAATCATGACTTCCATTTTCTATAAGACCCCTATTAAGGGGAAAAATAATAGAAAGTATTCTAAGGTTCCATAATAGAGATGCTTCATAATTGAAAAAAAGGCCTAGCACTGACGATTAGTGCAGTGGCAAAGGGCCAAAAAGAGGCTTATAAATTGAGATACTTTGCACTACTTTAGAACATATGGTTTAATTTGTTATTTCGGATCCCAAATATAAGAATATCGAGGTTGTACTCTTGAAATTCACTATTGATAAGGCAAATTGACCATTTGTTTTTGACTACCGTACGAAAAATTGCAAATACAAATTTTTTGTTGTGTTCCTCTTTTTTTTCTCTCTCTCTCCAAATATTAAAGTATATGCATTGTTGAGTAGTTATTGGTTATTGCAGACATATTATAGCATATTTTCACTACTTTTAAGAATCAGAATGATTTTCAATGGATACCGTAATTTTTAAACGAAAACTAATTTAAATCCTTCAATGATCTTGGGAAGATAGTGCTGAAGAGACTCATCAGAATTTTGAACAATAAGGAAATGAATGTTGATGTTGTGACACTTGTGTTTGATAGATGTGACAAAGAGCTCAGCATATGATCATCTGAGAGAGATCGTCGTGGAACCACCGATTCTGGCATCACCATTCTCATTCATGAAAAAGAGTTGTACCCGGTTACCGATGCTTTTTAAAATCAGTTTCAAATAAAGCTGGTCTGGCTTCATTTATATCTGATTATATTTGCACACATGGTATTGAGATGCTGCCTACTGGAAAATCAATAATATTGGCTGGAGGATTAAAAAATGGAGAGGTGGTAAAAGTCCTGAATGATGGTAATGTGTCTGCTATTTATGAATTAAAATCCTCTCACGAAGAGGCAGACACACGGCTTTTGTTGCATACAGTGAACCTCTCAAGTCAGCATTCAAGGATCATTATGAGATGTGATCACACAGATGTGTCGGTGCTACTTATGTATTATGTATATACTACTGGGGTCTAGATATGCTTTCTCTCGAAGTTTAGATGCATTGTGGACATTCAGGACTAGATATTACAAGGGAACGCTACATTCCAGTTCATGAGATAGCCATTCATCTTGGCTCAGATATATGTAAAATTCTACCTGCAGCCCATGCTCTTTCTGGATGTGACAGCACCTCTGCAATCTACAAATTAGGAAAGCGTACAGCCTACTCTGTTCTCATGAAAAAAGATAAAGCATTACAATGATTGAGCCATCTAAAAGATCTGGATTTGTTTCTAAGAGCTTCAATGAATCTTGTTTTGTTAATGTATGGTAAGAAATCCAAAAGTTAAACATCATTAAATGAATTGAGATATCATCTTGCAGTTGCCACAGAGAAACCTGCATCGCAGCTGCCACCATCAGAAGATGCCTTTGAGCAAAATGCTCTTCGTGCCAGGTATCAGACTATAAGTGTCAGAGTCACTTGGCTAGGCCGGAAATACCTCACCCTATTGGAAATGGATGGAATGTAGATAATATCAATGGACTTCAACCTATTCTGTATACAAGTGAATCTGCTCTAGTAGAATTGAGAGAACTTGCCCATTTGTACTGCACAGGCAAATGTTGCAAAGGACATGAGTGTCAGTGCACGCAAGCTGGTCTAGAGTGTATAGAGGTCTATTCCTGTTTATCTCAGCAGTGTGATAATCCATTCAATAAGAAAGAACAAAATGTTGAGGGTATTGGAACTGAAAGAGATTTTGATGATGATTAGGATTTGATATGAACTAAGGTTAGAATTTTTAGACCTGTCTCATTATTTTTCTGAAATTATATTTCTACTGATAAACTTAGTTAATACTTTATTTATTGGTAAGTATTAAATATACGAATAGTTTATTTTGTTTGAGAAAAAAAAGAACACAATCTGAAATTACTTTACCTTTTTGCAAATTCACTATTTTATTGATGTAACTTGTACGCCTGCTTACCTCTGTTAGTCATTTAGAGTTGACTATTAAGTTGATACTTGTAGTTCTAATCACATCTGGTAGTCATTTAGGGTTAGCTTTTACCTTGGGAAATAGAATTTTGACAATAATTATGACGGGAATTGAGGTCACTATTTTATACGTTTCGTATTCCTTGTTTAAGTTAATTTTCTGCAGATTTATTTAAGAAAGAGCTAGAAATACTTTATTTATTAGTGTATTTGTATCTTGTTAAGTAATTGTTTTATATGATAAAATGATCAATTAACCTGAAAAAACATTTCTCTGATGCAAGGTCACTTTTATATTGATGGTGTCACTTGCATTTCTCCTATTCTGTGCCTGTCACTAAATAACAATTATTAACTACAGTAATGAGAATTTTTCATCAATCTCACTCCATGTTGAACGACATTTTTGCATTTTAACCTTGGGACAACAAGACTTTCTTTGTGATATCTGATTTGTTCATTTTGTTCTGCAAGTTAACTCTTTTTTTTATTAACTATGTAACTTATATGTCTATATAGGCTACCTGTGCTAGTTAAGTTCATTATCTCAATTTTAGTTTCTGTGTATATCATTAATTTTTTACTTATCAGTAGATTGTAAAGAAAGCTTAGTAATAAGCATGTATATATATATATATATTTACAAAATGTTAGTGTCACAAGAAGTGCAACATTCGGCAAGTCAAAATATTTAGTTTATAGGCATTGTAGGTAAAAAAACAGATCTATTAATGATTGTAATAACTCCAAACATAATAATAGGTAAATAAGGTATTAAGTAAATCTCATTTTTGTTTAAAGTTAGATGCTAATCAAAGAAAAACCCGACTCGTTTTCGTCCGATTTCCTTATTTTTGCACATATGAAATGTAAGGGGTTAAACACCAAGTAAAAAGTGAATTTCCAGAGAACCCACAACCTCATTTTCCTATCAGGTGACTTCATAAGGAACCAAATAAAACCAATTTCATCTTGTTCTAAAGTTGAGCAAAGTATCATGAGAATTTGGCCCTTTGACCACTGCACTAGATGAAGAGGAAAACCTCAAAGCAGCTGCACGATGAAACAATTATTAGCAGAGGGTGGAAAGTAAGATGGACGAACGAGAATATAAACAGTAAAAGGAATGAAAAGGGGATGCAAATATGAGCCGAAGGGACGCTGCAAAGAACCTCAAGTAAATATCTAAAGTGCACTGTGCGAGGTTTACTGAAGAAAAGGGGTTCTATTTTAATGGTTCAGACGAATTTCGTGAGTCAACGTCGTAATATCGCTCCGGAATCGATATCGTTCACTTTCAAGATTTTCGGGTGAGCCAAACCTCCATTAGAGGATCTCCTTCTTCCTTTGAAGCGGAGCTGATGCGTGGTATCTCCGATAGGGATGTTGCTCCACTGATACGTCAGAGGCTTTTATCAACTCAGGGAGCAAAACATGTCGTCCCGTGTCAACACGATACGGCACTAAAGCTCCTGAGAGAGAGAGAGAGAGAATAAAACACAATCTTGCAAATGACTGTCATCTAATAACATTACTGAAGAAATAGCCCTAATGAAAACTTGAGAGAGAGAGAGAGAGAGAGAGATCATCTTCAAACATATAGTACAACGTTTCACTCCTTTGTTGTTGTTGTTTTTATTAAGCTGGCCTTATGCCAGCACGGGCTCGTGCTCGTAAACACTCCTTTTCCGCATTCATTAACTACTGTGATAAAACGAAATACGATTATTGGTCAAAATGGCAGTCAAGGTTAGTGTGTGTGTGTATGTATATATATATATATATATATATATATATATATATATATATATATATATATATATGTGTGTGTGTGTGTGTGTGTGTGTGTATGTATGTATGTATGTGTGTATGTATATATTTATATATATAATATATTATATATATATATATATATATATATATATATATATATATATATAGTGTGTATGTATATATACATGTATGTATATTACTATGTATGTGTATAGATAGATATATATATATATATATATATAAATATGTATATGTATATACATATATATACATATATATATATATATATATATATATATATATATACATACATACATACATATAATATTATATATATATATAGATAGTACTACATAACATACATACATACATACAACATATATATATATATAATATATAATTATATTATATTATATATTATATATATATATATATATAAACACTGTTATACGATCACAAGTAACACGTGAAGATTGTATATCAAGAGCCAGCAGGAAGAATGAAAAGCAGCAGTACCTAGCGCTTTCGTGTATTCTTGATACACCTTATCAGGGTACAATATATAAAAGAATGAAAAACAGCTTCGAAATATCAAAGGTAAACATAAAAACAAAAAAAGTAAAATACAGAACAATCAAACAGCCTCTTATGGGAAAAATTTCTGGATTTTCAGTAAAAATTAATGTGGATTTTGTAAACCGTCTCAGAAGCTGAAACATTAATTACGAATTTAAAATGATTAGCTTTGATGTAGTTTCCATTTTTACTAAAGTTCCAGTTGACCTGATAACATATTTAGCTGATGAGTTGGATAACTACGAATTTTCTCTGCAAACTGACACCATTTTAGAGTTACTAAAACTGTTTTAAGGAATGTAAATTTACTTTCAATGGTAAATTCTATGAGCAGAGGTTTGGTATGGCTATGGGGAACCCTTTGTCGCCCCTTTTAAGCAACATTTACATGGAGTTTTTTTGAAAAGAAACTTCTATCAAATATTTTACCGGCGAATGTTCTTTGGTTTAGGTATGTCGATGACATATTTTGTGTATGGCCTTTGTGTGAGAATGTGAACCGATTTTTAATTAGATTAAATGCTCTCGTTCCCTCTATAAAGTTCACACTTGAGGTAGGAAAAAAGATTCAATTTTGCCATTTTTAGATGTAAGTGTGCATAGACAGGGTAACAGATTTAAATTTTTGGTTTTTAGGAAACCTACAAATGTATGTTCTCACATTCACTTTTACTCCAATCACCATTTGAAACTTAAACTCTGTATTTTCTTACATGCTTTTAAGAGCTTTAAGAATTTGTTGTCCTGAATTTTTAGAGGACGAGATTGTTACGATTTATGATATTGCTTTTAAACTGAAATATCCGGCATTTTTAGTTGATGTTGCTTTAAGAAAGGCTAAGAAAACATTTTATGCAGTGGACCATGTACAGGCTTTTGGCCCTTGTAATTTGCTTGTTTTACCTTTTGACAACAGGTTTCTTTCTTTGCCAAAAATGTTTAAAGTTTTTAGTGTTAATGTTGTTTTTAGTAACACTCAGTCTGTAAGGACAATTTTAATAAGGAACTCTCCACATTTACAAACGGGTTGCATTTACGAAATTCCATGCAGAGATTGTGATAAGAAATATATTGGTCAAAGTGGCAAACTACTGGCATCAAGATTAAATCAACATAAATATTGTGTACGTGTAGGAAATACATCGAGTGCCCTCTTTTTACATATGAATAATTTTAATCACACAATTAATTGGAAAAATTCAAATGAAATTTTATTTTGTAAAGATATTATTAAGAGAAACATTATAGAATCTAGTATCATAAAATATAAGTCAAGCAGTGTTTTTAATATTAGCAACGGACAATATAAACTAGATAACTGGCTTACGAAATGTATTGTTGACAACTTCGTAACTATGTAATTGAATGCTTGGCAGTTCCATTTCCGTTTGTAGTTGTCTTTTAAGTGTAATTCTAGGCTGTGGACCATTTGCTTCTTGACTAGGCTGTTTGATTGTTCTGTATCTTACTTTTTTTGTTTTTATGTTTACCTTTGATATTTCGAAGCTGTTTTTCATTCTTTTATATTGTACCCTGATGAGGTGTATCAAGAATACACGAAAGCGCTAGGTATGTATGTATGTATGTATGTATGTATGTGTATGTGTATACATACTACATATATACATTGTATGTATGTATTGTATGTATTATGTATGTATTAATATTATAAATATATATATATATATATATATATATATATATATATATATATATTATGCGTGAAATGTTTATCACCCACAGAGAAAAAGGTATTTAAAATCGGATCATTTATCCTACCACCAAGACATTCGTCAGGAAAATCCTTAGGTAGGGGACAAAGGTTAAGACGAAGCCTTCCATCTAGTGTACAGAGACAATTCCTGATAATAATTTAATCTTAGTAGGCTAACTAAATGCGTCAACAAAAGAATAACACTTTCACAATAGACTGTCAATCAATTTTTCTTCGCTGGCATTACACATTTGTGAAGACGATGTCATTTAGTGCACGGAACCAATTTATGCAAATAATGTATTCTCTATAAAAGATTAAGTAAATGTTTCAACAAATTAATCCGCAAACACGCAAACTGTCAATCAATTCTTCTTCATTTACATTGAAAATTTTTAACGTTAACGCGGAATACTAAAACCCATTATTTTACGGCAATCCGATATCCCCGTCAAGAGAACTTACAATATCAAAGTCAACGATAAAAATTACCTTTCAAAATAATTCAATAAAAAGCTAAAGGTGACATGATAAACAATCAGGCCTCAGAGAGAATGGCCTCGTGGAGGCACGGCAAACATTATCAATAATGTTAATGGAAACCAGGGAGTGACACTTTCCAGGCCGAGGTGTGTCATCTATCTTACTTAATGGTGTGCTCTGTGGCAGTGTGTGTGTGTGTGTGTGTGTGTGTGTGAGAGATATGTCACGATTGCTTTGATAGATAAATCTCTCTCTCTCTCTCTCTCTCTCTCTCTCTCGTGAAAACCAACACTATCGATAAAGATGTATCCAAAAGGCCTACTCGAAACTATGGTTAAAGGGGAATATATATATATATATATATATATATATATATATATATATATATATATATATATATATATATATGTAGTATATATATATATGTATGTATGTATATATATATATATATGTATATATATATATATATATATATATATATATATATATATATATATATGTATGTATGTATATAAAGGTTTTTTGCCATGAAGGAAAAAATGAAAAACCGAGATAGCAGAGTACTTTCGGTCCTGTTCGGACCCTTTACTGAAGGCCTTCAGTAAAGGGTCCGAACAGGACCGAAAGTACTCGGCTATCTCGCTTTTTCATTTTTTCCTTCGTGGCAAAAAACCTTTATTTATACATAGCATCACGTTTTATATACTTCGTGATCAAGTTATTCATATTTATTATATATATATATATATAGTATATATATATATATATTTATATATATACATACATACATATATATATATGATATATAATGATATATATGACAAACTATTTTCTACCGTTTCTCAAGATTCTGACAAAAGCTTTGGGAGGATGATTAGCCATTACATATACCGTAAACCATAAACTTACACATTATTATTATTATTATTACTTTATTATTATTATTATTATTATTATTTTTTTTTTTTTTTTTTTTTGCTCTATCAGTCCTCCAATTCGACTGGGTGGTATTTATAGTGTGGGGTTCCGGGTTGCATCCTGCCTCCTTAGGAGTCCATCACTTTTCTTACTATGTGTGCCGTTTCTAGGATCACACTCTTCTGCATGAGCCCTGGAGCTACTTCAGCCTCTAGTTTTTCTAGATTCCTTTTCAGGGATCTTGGGAATCGTGCCTAGTGCTCCTATGATTATGGGTACGATTTCCATGGCATATCCATATCCTCTTATTTCTATTTTCAGATCTTGATACTCATCCATTTTTTCCCTCTCTTCTCTTCAACTCTGGTGTCCAATGGTATTGCGACATCAAATGAGTGATACTTTCTTCTTGACTTTGTCAATCAACGTCACGTCTGGTCTGTGCACGTATCACCCTATCCGTTCTGATACCATAGTCCCCAGAGGATCTTTGCCTGATCGTTTTCTCTCACTCCCTCAGGTTGGTGCTCGTACCACATATTACTGCAAGGTAGCTGATGTTTCTTGCACAGGCTCCAGTGGAGGGCTTTTGCCACTGAATCATGCCTCTTTTTGTACTGGTTCTGTGCAAGTACCGGGCATTCGCTTGCTATGTGGTTTATGGTTTCATTTTTCGTATTGCACTTCCTACATATGGGAGAGATGTTATTCCGTCTATCGTTCTTTGAACATATCTGGTTCTTAGGGCTTGATCTTGTGCCGCTGTTATCATTCCTTCAGTTTCCTTCTTTAGCTCTCCCCTCTGTAGCCATTGCCATGTGTCATCGCTGGCTAGTTCTTTAGTCGGTCTCATGTATTGTCCGTGCATTGGTTGTTATGCAAGTCCTCTGTTCTGTTTGTCATTCTCCTGTCTCTGTATATATATTTCTGGGTCTTCGTCTACTTTTATTAGTCCTTCTTCCATGCACTCTTTAGCCACTCGTCTTCACTGGTTTTCAGATATTGCCCCAGTGCTCTGTTCTCGATGTTGACGCAGTCCTCTATACTTAGTAGTGTCCTCTCCCTCCTTCCTTTCGTGTTATGTATAGTCTGTCCGTATTTGCTCTTTGGGTGTAGTGCTTTGTGTATTGTCATATGTTTCCTGGTTTTCTGATCTATGCTGCGGAGTTCTGCCTTCGTCCATTCCACTATTCCGGCGCTGTATCTGATTACTGGCACTGCCCATGTGTTTTATGGCTTTATCATATTTCGGCGTTGAGTTTTTGACTTGAGTATCGCCTTGAGTCTCTGCATATATTCTTTCCTGATCGTGTCCTTCAATCTCTTTGTGTTTTTTTTATATCCCCTCCTTCCATTATTCCCAGGTATTTGTATCCTGTCTCATCTATGTGTTTGATGTTGCTCCCATCTGGTAGCTTTATCCCTTCAGTTCAGTTATTATTATTATTATTATTATTATTATTATTATTATTATTATTATTATTATTATTCAGTTATTATTCAGGAGACGAACCCTATTCACATGGAACGAACCCACTTGAAATTCAAGCTTCCAAAGAATATTATGGCGTTCATTAGACAGAAGTAACAGAAGGTAACAGGAAATACAGAAGAGAGAGCTCAGCTTCTTCTTCCCAGTTGGTTGCCATTGTTATATGGGGTCGCATTTCGGATGAGCCGTTGCCATCTATTTCTATCCTGCGCTTCTGCCTCATCAATATCCTTCTCATGTAAGTCTCCTCTCACACAGTCCTTCCATCTCTTTCTTGGTCTTCTTCTTTCTTGAACCTTCATCCCCATAGTATGTCTCCAAGCGTGGTCCTCATCTCTCCTCAACAGGTGTCCATACCACCTCATCCTCCCCTCCTGCACTTTCTTTGATACCTCCACCACCTTATGTAATAATTTCTGATCATATCCTCTCTTGCCACCCCAGACATCCACCTAAGCATTCTCATTTCTGTCACATCTATCTTCTCCTCTGTTTTTCTCATGCTTGCTGTTTCCGTACCATACAGCATTGCTGTTCTTACCACCGTCTTGTGAAGTTTTCCTTTTAACCTCAGCGGTACTCTTTTGTCACAAAGAACTCCAGAGGCCGTTCTCCAGTTGTTCCAGCCTGCCTGTACCAGATATTAGAAAAATAAAAAAACTTTAACTAATAAAAAAATATAAACAGATAAAAATGTCAGCAGAATATACTTGAAATACATACATACATACATACATGCACCCATATAATAACAATAGCATAGATCATTCGAGCACATCATTTATTTCTTGCATTCAATTTTTCCTCACCCTGTCAGTTGTCCCATACATATATTTCTATAAAAAAAAAATTGGATTGCAAATATGTAAATTTTGTCCGACAGCCTTCTGAAGGGGATTTGCATCTGTCAGTTAATCCAAATCAGGATTCTTAATCCGGTTACGAGTCTGTCATCAAATTTACCCGTCTTGATTGACAGCTAATGGAGTGGAATGAAGAGACAAGAATACTGTTGTGTTTGTTAACGCGGAAATGCTGTTAAAGTATTTAGTTTTTCATGTATGTATAAACATATATGTATGTATATA
The DNA here is from genome assembly GCF_015104395.2 of Macrobrachium nipponense. Taxonomy (NCBI): domain Eukaryota; kingdom Metazoa; phylum Arthropoda; class Malacostraca; order Decapoda; family Palaemonidae; genus Macrobrachium; species Macrobrachium nipponense. The sequence continues at coordinate 22,048,502 of NC_061109.1, read as the reverse complement.
TTATATATTATATGTATCTATAGATATCATATATATGTATATCAAATACATTGCAATGTGGTTAACTAAATTAAAAATTTAAAAAACGGTTTAGAGAGAGAGAGAGAGAGAGAGAGAGAGAGAGAGAGAGAGAGAGAGAGATTTTGCATTTCATAAATATAAATAAATGAAAGTGTGTGTATACACACACACACACACACACACACACATATATATATATATATATATATATATATATATATATATATATATATATATATTATATATATACACGCACACACACGAGTGTAATGTAAATATGAACAGTATAATATTTCGTACAAAAAATCCCACTGATATAATTAAATACAACTGAAATGGAAACTAATCACCAATCCCAGGAGACAATAAAAAATTTAAATATTACTTTTGTTTCTGAACACGAAAGAAACTATACCTAAAAATTGGACTGCCATTTACGTATTTAATTGCAATAACCAAAACGTCTTCTTAAGTTCTCGAATTCTTCACATTTTTAGGACACTCTTGTCACTAAAAAGGCTTACATCCAAATGGAAGAACATGAAGTCATTCTGACGTCCGTAGCAGGCTTCGAACCTGCATCTGAGTTATTAGAACGACGTCGCGTTACTGACCTGACCACGGGGAAAAGTCCAGGTTAATTGCTAGAACTCAAAACAACGGAAAACCCCGTGTGAGGATTTCAAGGGAAGCAAAAATAAATCACGAAGTCCGATGTCTAATTTCCCCAGGGCGCTGAGCGTGTAATGAGTAACCTTTCCTCGAGGTTCCTAGATAATAACCTTTTTTCACGCAGATCAACTCCGTATTCGGACACAATTACGAAAGCAGATAACATTAAGCCCATCAAAATGAGTTCGCCCAGTCGCCGGGTGCTGCCGTCAATGCACCTCACAAGGCGCACTGTAGACATTGCTTAAGGCTCTGTGCGGCGTCTCTTCGGCCGCTGGCTGCAACCCCTTTCATTCCTTTTATCGTACCTCCGTTCATATTCTCCTTCTTCTGTCTTACTTTTCACAGTGCAGCTGCTTTGAAGTTTTCCTCCTGTTACACCTTTCAAACCTTTTTTTATTCTCAGTCTCCTTCTCAGCGCTGAATGACCTCGTAGATCCCACCGCTTGGCCTTTGACCTAAATTTTATATTTCAATTCTAGTCCCATACATTCTTATATTTCAATACCATGTAAATATTACATATCAATAAAATACTCTTATTACCTTAAATATTCCATCTGGACGCGGTCTGAAGATACCGTTCACTTATATTTTTCAGCTATTATCTTTCGCGTGTGCTTGAGCAGTCGAGAGAGAGAGAGAGAGAGAGAGAGAGAGAGAGAGAGAGAGAGATAGGAGGGCGGGGAACATGATTAAAATGCAAAGCAAGACGAACATTCTTTTGTATTTTACACGCACATCGTTTCCCGAGAAGAGGAACGCATGATAAAAAAATGAAAAGGGCAGGAAGGAGAGAGAGAGAGAGAGAGGGGGGGGGGGGGGGGGGAGAGAGAGAGAGAGAGAGAGAGAGAGAATTGCCATCAAAAGGCACAGCATAAACAACTTATTTTGCAGTTCACACAAAGAAAGTTTCCAGAGAGAATTGTAACATAGATAAGAAGAAGAAGAAGAAGAAGAAGAAGAAGAGAGAGAGAGAGAGAGAGAGAGAGAGAGAGAGAGAATTACGATCAAAATGTGTGAAGCAGAAACATCTTTCCACCGCACGACCAAAGAAAAAAAAAGAAAAAAAAAAAAAAAGACCTTATGAGACGGTTACTTTTTCAAAGAGGATCTCGAAGTGGCTTTCTCAACTACGTGCGGTATCATATTCATCGTCTCCTTGTGTTTACACTTTGTTATCTTGTTTCTATAACCAAAAGACAGAAGATGCGTTCGAAATTTAATGAGTATTTGTGCGGTGCATGACGATTACACAAAAACTGCGATAAAAAATTAAGAAAAGGACCACCCAAATACTGTGGGTACTATAGTAGATTCACATCAGCCGTGCATTTGATGTCTAGGCCAGTCCCTTACGACGCTCCTGATTGGCTGTTGATAAGCCAATGACAGGGCTGGAAACTCTCTCGAGAGAGTTCACATAGGTAGGATGTATGTTCCATCTACCCCTGAGGTATACATCTTTCAGGAGAGGTGGAACTATAGAGGGTATATACCTAGAGTTGCGATCTCTATACCAGTACTACATAATTCGGTGGTCTTCCACCAGGGCGGCACTGCAAAGCCTTGCGGCCATTTATAGAGGTCTGGTACCCTGCAAATTGAACAGGTGATTAATGTTTAATGAGTAAGTGTTTAGAGAATTTTTAGGGTTTAGTAAGTGTTTAGTGAATGTTTATGAGTGGTAAGAGTTTAGTGAATGTTTATGAGTGGTAAGAGTTTAGTGAATGTAGTATAGTTTAGGGTTTAGTGAATGTTTTGTAAATGTATGGTGTGAAAGTATTCAATGAATGTTTACTCAGAGTTTAGGGTTTAGTGAATGTTATTACTGTGTAAGTATTCAGTGAATGTTTGGTGAGTCTTAAAGGTTTTAGTGAATGTTTTGTGATTGTTAGTGTGTAAGTATGGAGTGATGTCTTGTGAATGTTGGTCTTTAGTGAATGTTTAGTGTGTAAACATTCAGTGAATGTTTACTCAGTGTTTATGGTTTAGTGAATGTTATTCAATGTTTGTGTAAGTATTCAGTGAATGTTTAGGGAGTTTTTAGAGTTTTGGTGAATGTTTTGTTAATGTTAGTGAATGTTTAGTGTGTAAATATTCAATGAATGTTTAGTGAGTGGTTAGTGAATGTCTTGTGAATGTTGGTGTTTAGTGAAGTTTTAGTGTGTAAGAATTCAGTGAGTGTGTAGGGTTTAGTGTGTGTGTTGGTGTGTGTGTTTAGTGAGTGTTTGGGGTTTAGTGAAGGTAGTGCATGGTAGTGTTTAGTGTGTAAGTATTCAATAAATGTTTATTGTGTAAGTATTTGGTGAATGTTTAGTGAGCATTTAGCGAATGTTTGGTGATTGCTTAGGGGTTAGTGAATGTTAGTGTTTAGTAAATGTTTAGTGTGTAAGTATTCAGTGAATGTTTAGTATGCATATTCACTGAATGTTTAGTGAGTGTTTAGGTTTAGTTAATATCTTGTGAATGTTTGTGTGTAGTGAGTGTTTAGGTTTAGTTAATGTTTCATGAATGTTTGTGTGTAGTGAGTGTTTAGTGAATGTCTTGTGAACGTTAGTGTTTAGTGAATGTTTAGTGTGCAAGTGTTTATTGAGCGTTTAGTGGACGTTAGTTAGTGTTTAGTAAATATTTAGTATGTAAGTGTTTATAGTGTTTAATGAGTGGATGGTCATTCACTGTTTAGTGTTTAATGAGTTTTCAGGGGGTTTAATGAGGAATCAGTTTAGTGAGTATTTAATGTTTAATGAGTGTTTGGGGTTTAGTGGGTGTTTAGTGTGTAGTGAGGGCTTAGTCAATGTTTAGTGTATAAATGAGTACTTAGTAAATGTTTAGTGTATAGTGAATGCTAAGTGATTGTTTAGGGTTTAATGTTTAGGATTAATGAGTGTTTATTGAATGTTTACCGAGTGTTTGAGGTATAGTGAGTAATTAGTGAGCTTAGTGTTTTATGAGTGTTTAGTGTATAGTGAGTGCCTAGTGAGTGTTGGGTATTCAATGAGTGTTTAGTGTTATTTAGTGTGGGTGTATGTTAAGTATGTGTGTTTAGTGGGTGTAAGTGCATTGTGAATGTCAGTGTTTAGTGATTGTACATTACTGTTTAATTAGTGCTCAGTGACTGTATGCACAGAAAGTCGTGCAATTTACAGGAACCAAGTGCTTAGGCCAACCTGTTTTTGTAAAGTAATTTTTCTCTGTGAAATTGGGTCCGGTAATAATAATAATAATAGTAATAATAATAATAACTAATAATATCAGCAACACTAATAATGATAACGATAGTATAAATAATATTAACAGTAATAATAGTAATAAAATAATAATAGTAAAAAAGATAAAAACGATAATAGCAAAAATAATAATAATAATAGTGATAAAGTATAGTACTATGAGCTGGACCGAGACCTTTCAATATGGCCGCCCGAAGTCTCACACTCGGCAGGGAGCTCGCCACTCCAGTGATTGACGCTCTATGGGTGGAAAATAGATCCTACCCATGTGAACTCTCGAGAGGGACTGAGAGTTTCCAGCCCTGTGGTTGGTTTATCAACAGCCAATCAGGAGCGTCGTAAGGGACTGGCCTAGACATCAAATGCACGGTTGATGTGAATCTACTATAGCTTCTCAATAGGACATTGTCTGGGTCTTTTACCTTCAAAGTAATAAATGAAAGGTTACAGGAATTAAATCCAATAGAAACTTGGTTCTTGTATAATGTAAAACATTATTAGTGTTAGAAGGTAAATATGACATTAACATTTGGAGAGAAGAGAGAGAGAAAAATATATATATATATATATATATATATATATATATATATATATATATATATATATATATATATATATATATATGCATGTATTAAGCTACAAATAGCCTTTATATAAGAATCCAATTCGCTCTACCTCGGAATTATATTTTCATATGTGTTTCACCGAAGGGATAAATTTTTAGATGACCAATCATTTTCGCCCTCTCGTGGATTCGAACCAGCGTACATGTGAGAAATCAGGACTTCAATGACGTTTTGTTGGCCGAGTCGGTAAATAGGTCACTGAAGTCCTGATTTCTTCCTCTGCGCGCTGGTTTGAATCCACGAGAGGGCGAAATTATTATCAACTAAAAAAATTCCTCTTCGGATAACATGTTTTGAAAATATATTAATTCAAAGGTAGAGCAAATTGGATATTAAAGTACATTCGTTGCTTAACGAATGTATATGAATCACGGTGATGTGATAAAAATTCTTATATATATATATATATATATATATATATATATATATATATATATATATATATATATATATATATATATATATATATTGTTTACGTATATAGGGCCTTGAGAGAAGCTAGATACGTAAACGGAAATAATTTAGGGATTTCAAGAGGGAATTGCTTGAACTTACCGTAAACTGATTATTATTGATTTCTTTCTTTAGAGGGAAGGTCGCCAGAAAAACTCAGCTCGTTATTCTTTAAAAACTATTTATTTACAAAAAGGCCCGTGCTGGCCTGGAGAAAAGTTAAATGATATTGGCCCCCACGTTGGGGCTTAATAGTCTCATTCAAATTCAAGCTGAATTTTCATTCACTTTTGGGTGGAAAATGCACACTTGCGGCAGAGAGACGGCACGTGACTCATGGAATCTGGAAAAGAATCCCAGATTAAACAGATAAAAGGAAAAATGACTTCTTGCTTTGATTAAGGCTAATTAATTCTCTACCATTGGGAAGGTAAAACTCGAATGGTTCACTGACGGTATGCACCGAAAACTTGGTCTTTAACAAGTCACAAAGGGGAGCACGTGGCCCGATGAGGACAAAGGGCTTCTGATGTAGAAGGGGTAAAAATGCGAATTGAAAATGAATTTAGCAAGAGTCGTATGGTAGTAAAAGGTGCTGGGTTGAAGTTTACACTTTCAGACGTACCTTTATGCAATATTCAGTGTATCCTTGTAGAAGAATGCGGTCCGACCTCTGTTTTCAGGTCCTGGGGTTCGTGTCACCAGTTGCGTCGTGGGTAGGCCTAATTTTGGGAGGCTGGCAATTTGACCTCTGTCCGAGATCACGTCTCGCAGCCGACTGAGATCGATACTGCTTGTTTTCGAATCACGGGGGCTTCCAAAAACCGCCTCGAGCATTGCCTGAAAGGTGGTAAACACAACGCCAGCAAATTGGGAAGGAAAATAGGTCTTATTGTAGAAGTCCCTAAAATCCATCTCGAAGCCTGGAGCTACTCTGTGACTTGCCTCTCTTACCCTAAGCTTCCGTCAGACCGGAAATATCATTCCTACGACATACCCACTCTCCAACAACAGTCGCTTCAGAAGGCATGGCTGCTACTTTTATAATTAAATATAAACTAAAACTCTGCTGGAAGGCGAGGCGTCCTATAGACGTAGCAGCTCCCCCTGTTTAAGAAGGCATTCACTCCCTTTCGGGCGTGAAGGTCTTGGCTTAAATAAGTTGATCGCCTCGACAACCAGTTTCTCCTACTCTAACTTGAAGTTTTTTGAGCAGCGATACGGCTGACTACAATGGCCTACCTAACTTATAGGCAAAGATGCTAAGTGTACTAACTTAATATAGTGATGTAGTCTAGCCTAATAAATAACTACAGGTTGTCTTGTGACGACAGTCTACTCTACCCCTAGATAAGGTTACTTGAAAATTCTACTTGCTACTAACCTAATGCCCTGGTACTAAATCATTAGCCTAACCTACTCAATACATTTAAATGAAGACGCAATCATTCCAGAGTGTGGTACGCACAGCAGTAGTTCAGCGACGGAATTGTAAAACTACATGATAAGAGGTAAATGATGCCTTGGGGATGATGAGTGGTTAGTTTACCAGGAGGGAAATGCAATGAGGTAATTATATTTAAGTGAGGGTTAGTATTACAATGGCTAGGGGTTAGAGGGTTAGTGCTCCTGGCAGAGATCAGGCTGGCTACCTTCTCTGGGTAGTGCCAGGATCATTCTGCAAATGAATGCGACACTGTACCTCGGGCACAGGTGTCAAGGAGAAGCATGTGGCTCTTTTTGTTTTAATATGTTAATTACGTCCCTTCTTCTTCTTCTTCTTCTTATTCCTCCATGGACCTGGCTATACCAGTCCTAGGAGTAGACGGAGGCAAGACTCTGGGGTAAGGGCCAGAAACGCCGGCAGGAGCTGAGGCAGCGGTAGCCTGAAGGATTTCAGGAGAACACCCTACTTCGGTCCTCTGCAGCAACCGTCGTAGAGGTGGAACCTACTGCAGGGGAGGCCCTCACTCCGGCTGCTGCGGCAACCGTCGTGAGGGGAAAACTCCAGGCTGACTCCTGGTCGGGCAGTTCCTGGTTTTCCAGAGGAGGTACAAAGGTAAGGTCTGCCGGAGGTTCATCCTCGGGCGACAGAGGTAAGGATGAAGAAGAAGGAACTAGTGATTGGCCATGGGCTGTGGTAAGCTCCATGCCTGTTGGAGGATCTCCTGTAGGAGGATCCTTGATAAGGTTAGGCGCCGGCGCTAGCTCGGGGCCAAGGCGCAGAGGTCAAGTTCGGTGGTGGCTCTACGTCCAGGCTGGACGGAGCTTGGCACTGCTCTGCTGCCAAGTGGCACTGGCAGAGAGTTGAGGTCGACTGGACCTGTGACGGGTACCGGAGGTGCAATACCTCTCAGCGTGCCCTTGGAAATGGGAGACAGAGGCTCCTGTCTCTTGTTGAAGGCTAGGCCTTGTGGAAAATGGACAGTGTCGCTGCTGGTAGTTTGCTAGGGCACCTAGGCCAATTAGTAGAGTGCCCTATTACGTTACAGGTTTTGCAACGGAACTGCGAATGGTCAATCTCCCTCCTTGGTAACGGGGGAGACTGTTGGTGGACATACTTCCTAGAGGAAGTAGAATTTCGATGACTCCTTGCCTTGGAGTGATTTGTTGTGGGGTTAGGACCCCTAGGCTTTTGGAATGCGAGGGAGACTTCATGTCTTGCCCTAGGAGGAGGTCGTAACCTCCTGGAATGTAGCTTGCAACTGCAAGGGTACAAACTTTGGAGAAGTGAGGTCTAGTGACCCTTAATTGGATGGTCGGAAGGATCAGTTTAATGTGATTGATACCTTCAATGGTGATCAATCGACGTCTATCAACATTAGCCCCTCGGGGATTCTGTCTTCCCGTATCAGGGAGATTTGAGCGCCAGAGTCGTCGTAGGCTCTGACGTGGCTTGGCTGATAATGGCTTTGGAGGGGTGCGACGGTTATAGGGCCCTTAGCTGGGGGTCCTAGAGAAGAAGGATTGGTGACGGCCATTGCGATGGCCGGAATATTGTGGTTCGCGCACCCTCCGTAATTTGCAGACATGTGACCCTTGCGGCCACAGTCCTCGGCAGAACTTGTTCCAGAACTCTTCCGTGGCACTGGGATGATAAGGCCGAGATGGCCCCACAGGTTGCGAATCTGCGGAGTCACCAAGGCTGGGCAGTGTGCTCTGGCACAGGTGAAGAGTCCTCTCTGGCAGTGATGTGACGTGGGGAGGTTAAGGAAACCTCCGTTGAATCATCCTCGGAAGCAAGTCCGGGGTTAACTGGTGGGCTTACCTCTTCCAAAGTGGAGGAGGTAGGCGGGTAAAAATGGTAAGAGGCTAGATGATGCGGGAGAAACGTCTGGCTCTGACACTGGGTCAGGGCCAGGTTCCACAAAATAAAAGGGATGTCTGGGACATCGGAGGCACTAGCCTCTGAATCTAAAATTGAGGGTTGATTATGAGGCATGCTGCAGGGATCCGGTGCATCTGGTAGTGGGAGCTGCGTCCAGGGGAGATACGGCTTAAGTAGATCTCGGCCCAATATTACCTGATAAACATCATGGAATTGGTCAACTACGGCCAGGCGGCACAATGTGGTTTCCTTGGTCACCTGGTCCAGAAAGGGCATTTTTACATTCAGAAGGACCGAAGGAACAGAATAGAGGTTACCGTCAATCCATTCAAACTGAATTTCTTCGTTCGTCTGGATTTTGGCACCCCTAGGCAATGCCTTTCTGGAAATAGGGAGACCTGGGCTTCGGTGTCGGCCATGACTTGTACCCACTGATAGGCCGTAGGAGACTGTTCATCAGGCAGGGCTACATGGTAGCCATTGGAGAAGTTTCACCCTGGAAGCTCTCCTCCCAAGGTAGAGACCGACTTGGGCACTGGTCGGAATCCACAGCATGCCCACGCACAACAAGTGGGCAGAACCTCCGCAACCACCTCTTACCGGGAGTCCAGCTCATGGTCTGGGGCTTGGAAACTAGCAGAGAGATTGCGTCATCTAGGAGAGCTAGCTCATGCTTTCTCTCTTCTTCTCTTTCCTTCCTCTCTGCTTCTCTTTCTTTTCTCTCTGCTTCTCCGGCTTTCTCCTCTGCTTCTCTTTCTTCCCTTTCTTGCAGGCGCGCAGCAGCCTGCTGCGCCTTTATCCACTGGTCAAGTGCTGGTCCAGTGTAACCGGCCTCCTTGCCCAGAGTTATGAGGGCTCCGAGCTTCTCTAGCTCTCTGGCAAAGAAGTCGCGGGAAGCAGGGGAAGACATTTCCCTTAGGCTGCAGTAGAGGCTCTGATGAAAATGAAAATAATGGCCAGGAAAGGGTACTGAATGGAATAGGAGTGCCTACTGTGGAAAGTGGCACTCACTTGGAAATGGTTCTGCAATGTGGTAATGAAAAGTGAAAAGACTGGGTGCTCGGTGGCACTTTGTGAATGGCAACCTTTCTGCTGAGGTGAAACAATCGAATGAAGTGTGCTGTGTACGTCACACTTACGGGCGTTCCCAACTTGGGAGACGTTGGAATGGGCTACCTGTAGGTCCAATACAGGTGCACGGCACTTATGAGGAGGCGTTCCTTGGGCAGCACTAGTAGTGCTGGTATTGCGGCACTTCTGGGAGGCGTTCCCTTGTTGAGTGTTCCGAAAGATCACTGACCCTTGTACACGGACACACTAATTATTTGGGCGTTCCGTAAGGACGGACCACGCAGGTTTAATGGCTACCTGTACGGCCTGTACAGGTGCAATGGCATTTATGGAGGCGTTCCTTTGGAGCACTGGTATCGTGCTGGTGTGTCCCGGACACTACATGCAGTATACTTAAATATACTGAAGTGAATGGCACTGCTCATGGCAGAGGGTAATAGTGGAGGAGAGAAAGTAAAAGGTGGGAGTACTTCAGCAGCCAGTTGATGGACAGGGTCAAGAATTAGTGGCACTGTGAAATGGTAAGACCTGACGTGCACTGGTGGTGGCCAGTCCCTAAACTGGTAACGACTTCCCTGTCTGGAAGTAATGAATTGGCGTGGCACGCTGTGCGAATTGTGCTTGCGGTATACGCAAGTCTTTTGTGATAAAAGAAAATGAAAAGACCACTCGGGCAACGACAGGTAATGGAAATTTTAGGAATGCTCAGTCCCTCGCTGAAGTACTCGGTAAATGAAATAAATAAATGCTTGCAAACTGCAATGGACACAGGCGCTACGTATCACGCTGTGTAAATGAAAGACACAAGAGACTAAAATAATGTTAATTCTGCATGCTATAATTCTGGTAAGATGTAGTACTCTTGGCTTCGTGAATACTGTGTTCTGGTTTTCTCTCTCTCTCGGAGAGGGTGAAAAATGATATATGAATGAACTCCCTTATATTTGAATTGAACTACTAATGTTCGTTTAATATGACGCGACTTGCGTTAAATTATCTACTTACGTTAACGGTTTTTGTGAAAGAATTGCTTTGGATAACATTTTATGAAAATGATAACGCGCTCGTGGTGAACGATTTTTACGTTACTAGTAGCGGCTCGCGCTTATGAAAATGATTTGCGTTTCAATATGAAATTACAAAGACGCGTTTTACGTTAACAATTCTTGCAAGTGACTCTACTTTTAAGATTTACGTTAACTTTACGTAAGGACAAGTGAAAAATTACGGTAAGGATTTGAAAACGATGTTAGCAAACAATTGTAAATGAGGTTACGTTAAGTTGCGAAGTGAAATGGAAATTTTCGCTCAGGCGCGCGAGTGAGTGAGCGATGCGAGGTGAAACTGTGACGCTGGGTAGCGCTGCTAGCGCACAGCATGTCGTTCAAAACAGCTGATTCTCTGTAAATGCGAAGGTAATTTACAACACGAACTTTTAGTTTCTTATTAAAGGCGAATTACGTTAATTTCTCTGGCAGAACGATAGATACTAGTACCGAGATCGATATTATTTTACGTTAAAACTTTGAGACTTACGTAACTTGCTTTAATTATTGTTTAGGTAATGTTTAAAGGGATAAAAACATGGCTGACCGCTGTGAGCGAAAACGAAAGCTGGTTGAGACCGCGCAGGCGCGAAAAAATGCTCTAAGCTGAATTAGCTGAGAGGTAAACGGTTACCAACACTTGGAATGAAAACTAAGTTAAAAATGGATACCCTAACATATCACAGACAAAAGAAATTGTACACTTCTTTGCCGTAACTATTAGTAAAACACTCCTAACTAGCTAGGCTTTCAAACACAGCAATAAACCCTAGCAAAGCACTTCCTAGTTTTGATCTGGTTCTTTCTGGCATCTATTCTACCCACGTGCTCTGTCTCGTCCGACGAGGACAGCACAAAGTAACAGAGAATTCGCGGGGCAAATTGTTTGCTCGCCGCTAAAATAAAGCACTGGCGCATTCGCCGTTACAATAATAAGATTTCTACCTACGCATTTGTTTAACACACTTCTACAATAAAAATACTTAAAACGTACCTTAAGCTAACATTGGTTATAGAATAATCATATTAATGGAATGGAATACCTTACCGTGAGTCAGTGTGTCTTCTTTCCCTGCAAGTGTGCTTGATTTACTTTTGTAAAATAATTTACAGTTTACGTTTTACAACGGATAACGCGATTTACAAGCTTTTTTTAAGCAAGCCCGGATTCGATCCTCGGCGAGGTCGACAATGTTACGTATATATAGGGCCTTGAGAGAAGCTAGATACTAAACGGAAAATAATTTAGGGATTTCAAGAGGGAATTGCTTGAACTTACGTAAACTGATTTATTATTGATTTCTTTCTTTAGAGGGAAGGGTCGCCAGAAAACTCAGCTCGTTTCTTTAAAACAATTTATTTATTTTTTACAAAAGGCCCGTGCTGGCACCTGGAGAAAAGTTAAATGATATTGCCCCCACGTTGGGCTTATAGTCTCATTCAATTCAAGCTGATTTTTCATTCACTTGGGTTAATGCACACTTGCGGCAGAGAGCGGCACGTGACTCATGGAAATCTGGAAAAGAATCCCAGATTAAACGAGATAAAAGGAAAAATGACTTCTTGCTTTGATTAAGGCTAATTAATTCTCTACCATTGGGGAAGGTAAAACTCGAATGGTCACTGAGGTATGCACGAAACTTGGTCGTTTAACAAGTCACAAAGGGGAGCACGTGGCCCAATGAAGGACAAAGGCTTCTGATGTAGAAGGGGTAAAAATGCGAATTGAAATGAATTTAGCACAGTTCGTATGGTAGGTAAAAGGTGCTGGGTTGAAGTTTACACTTTCAGACGTACCTTTATGCAATATTCAGTGTATCCTTGTAGAAGAATGCGGTCCGACCTCTGTTCAGGTCTGGGGTTCGTGTCACCAGTGCGTCGTGGGTAGGCCTAATTTTGGGAGGCTGGCAATTTGACCTCTGTCCGAGATCACGTCTCGTCAGCCGACTGAGATCGATACTGCTTGTTTTCGAATCCACGGGGGCTTCCAAAACCGCCTCGAGCATTGCCTGAAAGGTGGTAAACACAACGCAGCAAATTGGGAAGGGAAAATAGGTTCTTATTGTAGAAGTCCCTAAAATCCATCTCGAAGCCTAGCTACTCTTGTGACTTGCCTCTCTTACCCTAAGCTTCCGTCAGACGGAAATATCATTCCTACGACATACCCACTCTCCCAACAACAGTCGCTTCAGAAGGCATGGCTGCTACTTTTATAATTAAATATAACTAAAACTCTGCTGGGAAGGCGAGGCGTCCTATAGACGTAGCAATATATATGTATATATATATTAATCATCCATCAAAGATACAAAATACTGACAAGAATGAGAAACACGAAAAATATTACATAAGCTTCCAGGGTCTTTTATATATTATTATTATTTTTTGGGGGAGGGGGCTGAAAACCTCGTTGATAAACTTCGAACGCAGGCGGACCTCTCAAGAGCAACTCATGGATAAGAGTGGCTGTTCTCTCTGAAGGAGGGGAATAAGTTATCTTGCTCATCTCTTCGACCTAAATAGAGACGATATTTTCCAAGACGCAGGCGGCACGAAGGTATCATGATATCGGTCTTCATTCAATCCAGTTTTTGAGTGTTTTTTATATCTTCAGAAAATACGAGTGGGACCAAATGAAAAATTTCTAAAAGGGTTCCATGGTAAATTCTCTTATCTACTGAATACTATCTCTTGGTTAAATTTTTTTCTTTATAAAGTATTTATGTATTTATTTATAATTTTTTTTATTTGCATGGACAACAAGACTATCCAATACGGTTTTTTGCTA